>NC_080041.1:19821801-20028772 GCF_012489685.1 Lotus japonicus | reverse complement strand
TTTGAATTTGCAGGTGAGGACAGGTCACAGGTCGATGACTTGATGACAACATAATAAGAGTTTTTGGAGAAGATTAAAGTGAAATAAAATACCCTTGCAAATTATTATCCCCCAACCTTCAATTGCCATTTTTGTAAAGTATTAACAATCGTGTTCGACCCAAGGGTGATGAAGATTAAAAATTTCAAAAAATTGGCATCTCGTGAGAGAACTTCAAATTAGAAAGTTTTAAAACCCGCTTTAACACTGTGACCATCACCCATTAACTACAATTGTCAACTATCATCCTTGTTAGTAATTCATTCATAAGTTCAACGATAATGCTCATACCTAGAGTTTCATCGTTGAGCATTGTGTCCATAACCTTAGTGGAGTTAATGTCTTAGAGCGAGCTCCAATCCGTGGGCGTGACCTCTTCAAAATGCAGATCCGCAAACAGATTCATCTTGAAGGGTGCACCTGCCGCATCGAAATCTGCCACAACGCGACAAAAAATTTTTGTAGTCTGGATCTGCGGTTTGATGCCTGGTCATCCTTGTTAGTAATTCATTGATAAGTTCAACCAGTAATGCTCATACCTAGTTTCATCGTTGAGCATTGTGGTCCATAACCATAGTGGAGTTAATGTCTTGGAGAAGGCTCCAATCCGTGGACGTGACCTCTTCAAAATGTAGATCCGCAAACAAAGTCATCTTGAAGGGTGCACTTGCCCGCATCTAAATCTGCCACAACGCGGGAAAAAAAATTGTAGTCTGGATCTGCGGTTGATGCTGGTGATCCGCTGGTGAGATGATCCCATGGTGGAGAAGACAGAGAGAAGAAGACGCATCACATCGTCGTCCACATCCACTTACTTCGACAACAAGTGATTTCCATTGTATTTTAACCCAAGAAGTGAAATCGAAAACACAAGCGAATTTAAAATACGAAGCACAAACTAGCAAACACAAAAGTAATTTGAATTAGAGAATATATACCTTAATACAAATTGACATTGCAACACTTTATAATTAATGAAGTATTCAATTTAGTGCCTACTGTTATAATTAATGAACTTAAATCAATCTATTATAAAAATAAATCTTATCAACATATTTTGATGAGAGACGTGTTGGACAGGTATTTGAATTTGAATAGTAATGTGTCAATTTATGAGATTGCTGAAGAAGGAAACGACAAAAATACCATCACATTTAGATTTGGACTATGTTAGAATTTAGAATTTACTATTGTATTCTCTTTTTAGTTTGAATTTAGAATTATGACTTACGTGGTTATATATATATATATCATGATAAAATATTCCATCACACGATCCAACACTTTTTTTTTATATCTTTAACTTTAAGCATATGAATCACTTTTTCAGTCTTCCCCAATTCATTTTTAAAAGCAGATACGATGCCTTCTACTTGACTAATTTGATTCTTGTTGTTTCTTGTTATTCCCCAAGTTGTAGTTTCTTTTTTAACATCTTCCATGATTTTGCAATATAATTAATCTAAGTTATGCAATTAATCAAAGATAATATTTCATGATTATGCAATTTGTCTAGTAACAAAATAAAATAAGATACTCAGCCATCAAGCGAATATTGATGAATTTATATATCACAAATGCATGTCTATCTCATATAATAGTTGAATCATGAATACAGATTGATCAAACCGTAGAATTGCAAGCTTATTGTTAAGAGCAACAAACTATCAAAATATAATAGATTAGAGAAACCAAATTGATGTTAAAACTCATATTTAGAGGTGAGAGAGAGTGAGTGAACTTGTAGTGGAGGAGAAAGATCTTGTGGTTGAGGGTAGGGGTGGTTGTAGGAGAGGGTGATAGTTAAGGAGTGTGCGGCAGTAACGGAGGGGAGAATAAGTGATAAGAGGAGCGGGGGCGATGAAGGTAAGATGGAGGTGATTGTTTATGAGTGTAACGAGAGAGAGGAGAAGGGGCACAGGATGAGAGGTGGGGTGACATGATGGGAAGTTGGGCATAAACATTTTGTTGAAAATACTTTTAAAAGTAAGATTTATATTGAAAATCAGATTCCTCGAGAATTTTTGGTAACAAATACAGATAAAACACAGTGGTAAATTTGTAACTGAAATCCTATTAGAAAAGTGTGTCTTTACATCATTTTTCATTTTTAGTTCATAATAATTAGGTTGAATGAAAGGTAGATGAGGTGAGTAGTATTGTTCACGTTAAACTTTGGTTGGGTGAAATCAGTTTTATCTAATATCCGCCATGGCGGTATTTTAGCCTTCCACCATAGCTAATATCCCACCATGTTCCACCATTATTTGTCTCATGTATGGAGGAACTTTGGCTTTCCACCATGACCCACCATTCACAATTAACTGTAAGATCAAGTTTTGATCTAGTAGTACAACTGTATGTTTTGATGATTACAAGTTAACCTTTTGATATGAACAATTGTGGTACTCTAACGTGTTTTTCTGAGTGTGCTATTTACAGGCTCTGACCTTGACTCAATCTCACACAAATCAGAAGCACTGTGTATAAAGGGTAACCCAAGCAACGCTTTCGCAATCACCATGTTCAGTATGAACAGTGGAAAAGCTTCAGAAGTTCTGAAGATATACAAACTCTGATGTGGACTCAGTCGCTAGAAGCTCTGAAGATCCAGAAGTTCTGATAACCAAGAAACACTGAAGGTTCAGATGTTCTGATGGTGTAGAAGACTCTGAAGATCCAGAAGCTGAATAGTGGAAACTCTGAAGTCCAGAAGCAAGAAACTCTGAAGGCCATGTTCTTCCCTCTGAGTTCAGAATCAGAAGATACAATGGTCAGAGGATCTGTGCTTTCCCTCTGACTCTGATCAACCGGCTTCACAAGTTCCAATATGAAGTATTCCTCTGATCAGAAGTCTCCTAGGTTAAAAGGTCAAGTCGCTATCCAAGTACAAAAGCAAGTGTACCTTCCTGACGACCTACCTAACGTTCTCAGCCACAGCAGAAGCTGGATTTTCCAGAACTGCCCTCCAACGGTAGCATTTCCCATGCAACGCTCAACCCTAATCCTTGGAGTATATATAGAGGCTGAAGATTGAAAGAAGCGGCTACAAGAATACAAGAAGCAACACACGCGCAAGATATTCAAAATATTCTAAGCTTTCTTTCATCTGAAATTCATTGTGTTTACTATCAGCTTTTTAGAAGCAAATCTCTTGTAAACATTTCTTTGATAAACAGTTTGTTTAGTTCCTTTAGGAGATCAAGGTTGATCGGATCCTAGAGAAGACTAAGAGAGTGAATCTTAGTGTGAGCTAAGTCAGTGTAATTGTTAGTCACTTGTAGGTTTCAAGTGCAGTTGTAACTCTTACCTGATTAGTGGATTGCCTTCATTCTAAGAAGAAAGAAATCACCTTAACGGGTGGACTGGAGTAGCTTGAGTGATTTATCAAGTGAACCAGGATAAAATCCTTGTGTGCTTTTCTATCTCTTATCTTTTGCACTTAGTTCTCGAAAAGATTTGTTAAAATCTTTAAGGTGGTAGTTTTGTACTGAAAACGTTATTCAAACCCCCCCTTTCTACCGTTTTTCATACCTTCAATTGGTATCAGAGCGCAAGTTCTGATTACCACACCTAACAGTGTTCAGTGATCCGGGCCGGTGTGAAAAACAATGGCTGCCACCACCAGTGAAACTCAAAGAGATGGTTACAACGCAAAGCCTCCTATGTTCGATGGTCAAAGGTTCGAATATTGGAAAGATAGACTGGAAAGTTTCTTTCTGGGTTTCGATGCAGATCTCTGGGATATTATTGTGGATGGCTACGAGCGTCCAGTTGATGCAGATGGCAAGAAGATCCCAAGGTCAGAGATGACTGCAGATCAAAAGAAGCTGTACTCACAACATCATAAAGCAAGAGCAATTCTTCTAAGTGCTATTTCCTATGAGGAGTACCAGAAGATTACAGATCGTGAGTTTGCTAAAGGCATTTTTGATTCTCTGAAGATGTCTCATGAAGGAAACAAGAAAGTCAAAGAATCAAAGGCATTGTCTTTGATCCAAAAGTATGAATCCTTCATCATGGAGCCAAATGAGTCCATTGAAGAAATGTTCTCCAGATTTCAACTGCTTGTAGCTGGCATACGTCCTCTCAACAAGAGCTACACAACAAAAGATCATGTCATAAGGGTCATCAGGTGTCTTCCTGAAAGTTGGATGCCTTTGGTGACTTCAATAGAGCTCACGAGAGACGTTGAGAATATGAGTTTAGAAGAACTCATCAGCATTTTGAAATGCCATGAGCTGAAGCGCTCAGAGATGCAAGATCTGAGGAAAAAGTCCATAGCCTTGAAATCCAAATCTGAAAAGGCTAAGGTTGAGAAGTCAAAGGCTCTTCAAGCTGAAGAAGAAGAATCTGAAGAGGCATCAGAAGATTCTGATGAAGATGAGCTGACTCTGATCTCCAAGAGACTCAACCGCATCTGGAAGCACAGGCAGAGCAAGTTCAAAGGCTCTGGAAAGGCAAGAGGAAAGTCTGAATCCTCAGGTCAGAAGAAGTCATCAATCAAGGAAGTCACTTGCTTTGAGTGCAAAGAATCAGGGCACTACAAAAGTGACTGTCCAAAATTGAAGAAGGACAAAAAGCCAAAGAAGCACTTCAAGACCAAGAAGAGTCTGATGGTGACATTTGATGAATCAGAGTCAGAGGATGTTGACTCTGATGGTGAAGTCCAAGGACTCATGGCAATTGTCAAAGACAAGGAAGCAGAGTCAAAGGAAGCTGTTGACTCTGACTCAGAATCAGAAGGAGATCCTAACTCAGACGATGAAAATGAGGTATTTGCTTCTTTCTCTACCTCTGAACTGAAACATGCTTTGTCTGATATCATGGATAAGTATAACTCTTTATTGTCTAAGCATAAAAAGTTGAAAAAGAACTTATCTACTGTTTCCAAGACTCCTTCTGAACATGAGAAAATTATTTCTGATTTGAAAAATGAAAATCATGCTTTAGTTAATTCTAACTCTGTGCTTAAGAATCAAATTGCTAAGTTAGAAGAAGTTATTGCCTGCGATGCCTCTGATAGTAAGCATGAATCTAAGTATGAAAAATCTTTTCAAAGATTCCTGGCTAAAAGCGTAGATAGAAGCTTAATGGCTTCAATGATCTATGGCGTAAGCAGAAATGGAATGCATGGCATTGGCTATTCTAAACCAATTAGAAATGAGCCTTCTGTGTCTAAAGCTAAATCCTTGTATGAATGCTTTGTTCCCTCTGGTACCATATTGCCTGATCCTGTACCTGCTAAAGTTGCTAAACATCCTCTTAAAAAGGGATCTTTCTCTATGACTAAATATCATGCAAATATTCCTTTAAAATATTATGTTGAGACACTCAAGGTGATCAGAACCTCTGGGGTAACTAACAAAAGAGGACCCAGAAAGTGGGTACCTAAGGACAAGATCATCTATGTTGCAGATATCCTTGATAGCTCCACTGAAACACCAATCATGGTATCTGGACAGTGGATGCTCGCGTCACATGACGGGAGAAAAGCGTATGTTCCGAGAGCTGAAACTTAAGCCTGGAGGCGAAGTTGGCTTCGGAGGAAATGAAAAGGGTAAAATTATTGGTACTGGTACTATTTGTGTAGATAGTAGTCCATGCATCGATAATGTTTTATTGGTAGACGGATTAACACATAACTTATTGTCTATAAGTCAATTAGCTGACAAGGGTTATGATGTTATATTCAATCAAAAGTCCTGCCGGGCTGTAAGTCAGATCGATGGCTCTGTTCTGTTTAACAGCAAGAGGAAGAACAACATTTATAAGATCAGATTATCTGAGTTGGAGGCTCAGAATGTGAAGTGCCTTCTGTCTGTTAATGAAGAGCAGTGGGTATGGCATAGACGGTTAGGGCATGCCAGTATGAGAAAGATTTCTCAGCTGAGCAAGCTAAACCTTGTCAGGGGCTTACCCAATCTGAAGTTCGCTTCAGACGCTCTTTGTGAAGCATGTCAGAAAGGCAAATTCACAAAAGTCCCTTTCAAGGCAAAGAATGTTGTCTCAACCTCAAGGCCGTTAGAACTTCTGCATATCGACCTGTTTGGACCAGTGAAAACTGAGTCTATAGGTGGCAAGAGATATGGGATGGTTATCGTTGATGACTATAGCCGCTGGACATGGGTAAAGTTTCTAACCCGCAAGGATGAGTCTCATGCTGTGTTCTCTACCTTCATTGCTCAAGTGCAAAACGAGAAGGCTTGTAGAATTGTGCGTGTCAGGAGTGACCATGGTGGAGAGTTTGAGAATGACAAGTTTGAGAGTCTGTTTGATTCCTATGGAATTGCACATGATTTCTCTTGTCCCAGAACTCCTCAACAAAATGGTGTTGTTGAGAGGAAGAACAGAACTCTTCAGGAGATGGCTAGAACCATGCTCCAAGAAACTGGCATGGCTAAGCACTTTTGGGCAGAGGCAGTAAATACAGCATGTTACATTCAGAACAGAATCTCTGTGAGACCAATTCTGAATAAGACTCCTTATGAATTGTGGAAGAACATAAAACCCAACATTTCTTATTTTCATCCTTTTGGCTGTGTTTGTTATGTTCTCAATACTAAGGATAGATTGCATAAATTTGATGCTAAGTCTTCTAAGTGTCTATTACTTGGTTATTCTGATAGATCTAAAGGTTTTAGATTTTATAATACTGATGCTAAGACTATTGAAGAATCTATTCATGTTAGATTTGATGATAAGCTTGACTCTGACCAGTCAAAGCTAGTTGAAAAGTTTGCAGATTTAAGCATTAATGTTTCTGACAAAGGCAAAGCTCCAGAGGAAGTTGAGCCAGAGGAAGATGAACCAGAGGAAGAAGCTGGTCCCTCTAACTCACAAACTCTGAAGAAGAGCAGAATCACTGCAGCTCATCCTAAGGAATTGATTCTGGGCAACAAAGATGAACCAGTCAGAACCAGATCTGCCTTCAGACCCTCTGAAGAGACTTTGCTGAGTCTGAAAGGATTGGTGTCCTTAATTGAACCCAAGTCCATAGATGAAGCTCTTCAGGACAAGGATTGGATTCTGGCCATGGAAGAAGAATTGAATCAATTCTCCAAGAACGATGTTTGGAGCTTAGTGAAGAAGCCTGAGAATGTCCATGTTATTGGAACGAAATGGGTATTCAGAAACAAGCTAAATGAGAAAGGAGATGTAGTCAGAAACAAGGCAAGGCTAGTTGCTCAAGGCTACAGCCAGCAGGAAGGAATAGACTACACTGAAACATTTGCTCCAGTAGCAAGACTGGAGGCAATCAGACTATTGATTTCTTTCTCAGTAAATCACAACATAATTCTACATCAGATGGACGTAAAGAGTGCCTTCCTAAATGGTTATATCTCAGAGGAAGTCTATGTTCATCAACCCCCAGGTTTTGAAGATGAAAAGAAACCAGACCATGTGTTCAAATTGAAGAAATCACTCTACGGTCTGAAGCAAGCTCCCAGAGCATGGTATGAGAGACTTAGCTCATTCCTTCTGGAGAATGAGTTTGTAAGGGGTAAAGTAGATACAACTCTCTTTTGCAAGACTTATAAAGATGATATCTTAATTGTGCAAATTTATGTTGATGATATTATATTTGGTTCTGCTAATCAATCTCTATGCAAAGAATTTTCTGAGATGATGCAGGCTGAATTTGAGATGAGTATGATGGGAGAATTAAAGTACTTTCTGGGAATACAAGTTGATCAAACACCAGAAGGAACATATATCCATCAGAGCAAGTACACTAAAGAACTTCTGAAGAAGTTCAATATGCTGGAATCTACAGTGGCCAAGACTCCAATGCATCCAACATGCATTCTGGAAAAAGAAGATATAAGTGGTAAAGTATGTCAGAAGCTCTATCGTGGCATGATAGGTTCACTTCTATACTTAACTGCATCTAGGCCAGACATATTATTTAGTGTTCATTTATGTGCTCGTTTCCAATCAGATCCAAGGGAAACCCACTTAACTGCTGTTAAGAGGATCCTAAGGTATCTGAAAGGCACCACTAACCTTGGCTTGATGTATAAGAAAACATCAGAGTATAAGCTTTCAGGTTATTGTGATGCTGATTATGCTGGAGATAGAACAGAGAGAAAAAGTACTTCTGGAAATTGTCAATTTCTGGGAAGCAATCTAGTCTCATGGGCAAGCAAGAGGCAATCAACCATTGCACTATCAACTGCAGAGGCAGAATATATCTCAGCAGCAATATGCAGCACTCAGATGCTCTGGATGAAACATCAGCTGGAGGATTATCAGATCCTTGAGAGCAATATCCCAATTTACTGTGATAACACTGCTGCAATCTCGTTGAGCAAGAATCCTATCTTGCATTCAAGGGCAAAGCACATTGAGGTAAAGTATCACTTCATTAGAGATTATGTGTAGAAGGGCGTACTTCTTTTGAAGTTTGTTGATACTGACCATCAATGGGCAGATATCTTTACAAAGCCCTTAGCTGAAGATAGATTTAATTTTATTCTGAAAAATCTAAACATGGACTTTTGTCCAGAGTGAAGATGAATCAGAACCTCTGACTATGATACTTCTTGATCAGAAGATGTCTAGTTCAGAAGGTGACTCAATCAGAGTGTGTGTGCCCACTGGTACTGACTCTGAAGCTGAGACAACAACACGTGCGTCAGAATTTTTGATGCATAGTTCCTTGTGCCCGTGTGACAGTCTGTCATGATTGCGTGTAGATATGCTTATCTCCTGTGTGTGATTGTGTATTTTACTGTTACTATCTATCTTTAATTTTCAACCGTTGATCTTAAAGTGCTTTTTGAATCAACAACGGTTATTTGATAAAACCCACTATACACACACGTTCTCTCTCACTTCCGGTTTTCACTCTCGCACTCTCTGCTTTTCAAAACCGCCTCCTTCTTGATTTCTCTCTCGATCTCTCCTCATCCTTCAAACTTCATCTTCTACCTCAAACCTTCAACCTCTTCAAAATGGTGAGACAAACCAGAAGATCTACTGCAGATGCACCTCAGTTTCCTCACATGGTAGTCGGTTTGGCAACGGGTCAACAGGGCTCTGAGAACCCAGCACAAGAACAAGTTCATGCTCCAGAGCAGGTTGTTCCTATTGCAGAACGGGGCTGTGCCGTTCACTGTGTATTTCCTCCTGAGGAACTCCAAGTCCTGGCAGAATGGAGATTCAACCTCGACAACTTGGCTGCAAATGGGTTTGATCTTCGTCCTGAAGTCCAAGCTCAAGGTTGGGGAAACTACTTCAATCGACTTCGAGGACCGGTGTATGAGAAATTGGTAAAAGAATTCTGGAAGCACGCCGACTGCGATGATACTCAAGTGGTATCTCATATTCTTGGCAGGAAGATCATCATCACGGAGAAGTCATTCGTGAATCTGCTAGGTGCAGACACTGCTTATGGGTTTCGATTCCAATTCACTGAGTCGAAGCTGAAACCCAGCACCAAAGACAAAACCAACCAGGCCCTGTACACCACTTTCAAACCGGGCAAGACAAGTTACAAGGTGATGGACCTTCACCCCAAACTCAGGATCTGGCACAAGATCCTGCTCAACTGCATCAATCAGAGACCGAAGGGCAGTTCCCCAGATTACATCAACTTCAACCAGAAGGCGATGCTGTTTTTCATTCAAGACAAGAGGAAGATCTGCCTTCC
Source organism: Lotus japonicus (assembly GCF_012489685.1). Taxonomy (NCBI): domain Eukaryota; kingdom Viridiplantae; phylum Streptophyta; class Magnoliopsida; order Fabales; family Fabaceae; genus Lotus; species Lotus japonicus. The sequence goes on along the minus strand of NC_080041.1, from coordinate 20,019,078 downwards.
CTACTTCCTGTTCTCCTACTTGAAGGAGTGTATCCGGAAGTCTAGGACTACTGCCTCAATCAAGTCAGCAATGAAGTATATCCCCTTTGGGAGACTGCTGTCTGATCTCTTCATTGAGAGTGGCCTCATTCAAGACCTGATCAATGCTGGTTGCACAGAGGACTTGAGCACAATTGTCAGTGACGTCTTCACTGCCAACTCTCTGAAGAAAATGGGTTTGGTCCAGAAGAAGATTGCTCCTGCTCATGAGGACACATCTTCTGAGATCAGAGGAAGAAGAATGCCTCTGAATAACTATCCTCTGTGGACTCTAGCAGACCATCCTGAAGCCATCAGATGCTATGTTGAAGACCTCAGGGCTCAAGGATTCGAGATTGATCTTGATGATTTCTTCAGCAGACTGCCGCCAGCTCCAGAGTTTCCTTCTCCTCCCAAGAAGAAAGCTCAGAGGAAGATGGTTCTGGAAGAATCCTCTGAAGAATCTGATGTCCCTCTGGTCAAGAAGACAAAGAGAAAGCCTGATCATGGTGATGATAGTGAGGATAGTCCTCCAAAGAAGAAGCAGAAGAAGGTCAGAATTGTGGTGAAGCCTACTCGGGTGGAACCAGCTGCTGCAGAGGTCAGAAGGACTGAAGCTCCTGCCAGAGTGACTCGATCATCAGCACATACAAGTAAGCCTGCACTTACCTCTGATGATGATTTGAATTTATTTGATGCACTCCCGATTTCTGCCTTACTCCAACACTCTTCAAATCCACTCACTCCTATTCCTGAAACCCAACCAGCCGCACAAACCACCTCTCCACCACATTCCCCAAGATCTTCATTCTTTCAACCTTCTCCTACTGAAGCACCACTCTGGAATTTGCTTCAGAACCAACCCTCTAGGTCAGAAGATCCAACCTCTCTCCTTACCATTCCATACGACCCATTACCTTCTGAACCCATCATCCAAAACCAACCAGAACCACAACCCAGAACGTCTGATCACTCTGCTCCCAGAGCATCAGCACGTCCTGCTGTCAGAACCACGGATACAGACTCTTCATCAGCCTTCACACCTGTATCCTTCCCAATCAATGTCATTGACTCTCCTCCCTCCAATACCTCTGAATCAATTAGAAAATTCATGGAGGTTAGGAAAGAGAAGGTATCTGCCTTGGAAGAATATTACCTTAAATGTCCAAGCCCTAGGCAATATCCTGGCCCTAGACCTGAACGTCTAGTTGACCCAGATGAACCTATCTTGGCCAATCCTATCCAAGAGGCAGACCCCTTAGTCCAACAAGCTCACCCTGTCCCTGACCAACAAGAGCCAATTCAACCAGACCCTGAACCCGAACAATCAGTATCTAACCAATCCTCGGTTAGATCACCTCACCCTCTGGTTGAAACTTCAGACCCTCACCGTGGAACCTCTGCACCCAATGCTCCCATAATTAACATTGGTTCTCCACAAGGTGCCTCTGAAGCTCATAGCAGCAATCACCCAGCCTCTCCTGCACCCAACCTCTCCATCATTCCCTATACTCACCTTCAACCCACATCTCTCTCTGAGTGCATCAATATTTTCAATCATGAAGCCTCCTTGAGGCTCCGCAATGTGCACGGTCAGACTGACCTCAGTGAGAATGCTGACAATGTGGCTGATGAGTGGAACAATTTGAGCACTTGGCTAGTGGCTCAGTTTCCCGTTATGCTGCAGCTTCTGCATGCAGAGGGAAGTCAGAGCATTGAGGCTGCAAAGCAAAGGTTTGCTAGGAGGGTGGCTCTTCACGAATTAGAACAGAGAAACAAGCTTCTTGAAGCCATTGAAGAAGCCAAGAGAAAGAAAGAACAAGAAGAAGAAGCTGCACGTCAAGCAGCAGCTAAGGCTGAACAAGCCAGACTTGAGGCAGAGCGTCTTGAAGCTGAGGCTGAGGCAGAGCGACTTGCACCAGTTATGTTTACTCCTGCTGCTTCTGCTCCAGAACCTCAAGCTGCTCAGAACGTTCCTTCCAGCTCTACTCAGACAAGCTCATCCAGACTCGACATCATGGAACACCGTCTTGACACTCATGAATCCATGCTGATTGAGATGAAGCAAATGATGATGGAACTTCTGCGCCGCACTGACAAACCTTAGTCTTAGGATCTCTTCTTTTTCTTCTTTCGTTTACTTTGTTTTCCTTTTTGTTAAACTCTGTTTCTTTTTTATTTTACTTATTTTCATTTGTTCGTCTGTGATTCTATATGCATATATCTATATATATTTGTGTCACATATGTTTGCAAAACCTGTTTTATTCATAATTGTTCTATGTTTACATCATAATTCTTTTCGTCATACATTATTCCCTATATCTAGAATGGAGGATCCTTCCTCATTCTTCTGCATTCTTGGCGCTGCTCCACTCTTTCCTTCTCCAGACGATCCAGTGTATACTCTATGTTGCCGAGTCTGATGCTCAGCTCATCTCTCTCTAGACTATCTTCTGTCGTCTTAAGTCTCTTTTCCACAGTCTCCTTCTCTTCCAGCAGATTCAGCTCCCGCTGGCAAAGCTCCTGAATCTCTTCCACGAAGCAGAGGAACTCCTTCAGATCTTTCTCCATCTCTGGACCAAGATCTTCTTCTAGCAGTGTCTTCGTCAGCTCTTGTATGGTCTTTGTACCATCGGGATGTCTAATATTGAGGAAAATATCTTCCTCAAACGCCTTCCTTCTGAGCTCTTCTAATGCCATTCTGTATGATGTCATTTTTTTTTACTGAAAATTATTCGAGGTGTGAAGCTTACCTTTCTCTCCAACGTTTTTTATAGGCTTCACTTTCTCTCTGAAAGTTAATGCTCCTACAGTTTCTCGAGGTTAAGTTCTTGGTAACTGACCCTTCTATTTACTCTCTTGACCGGTGGTAAACGTTCATCACTTGCATTAACTCTTCTATTTATTATCGCCTAACTCTGATTCTTACATCGTCTTCATTTTCTTTAAACTTAGACCTTCTCTAAGGGGGAGTACCTTGTACTTCAAGCTAAGTTTTTCACACCCCAAGCTTTTTGCTTATGACAAAAAGGGGGAGTAAACCCAGTTTTTGATGTGTAAGATGTGTTAGTGTGACTTATTTTTCTTTTGGAGATTTTAAGAGTTCCACCTTCATGACCATAGATGTGTCACTGGGCAAATACAAGGAATACATTTCACTTCTTCTGAAGTGATTCTAAGTTGACTCTGATACCCAAGACTCTGATACCCTGTCCATGACTCTGATCACTTATGCGCTCTGATTATTCGTTTTTTCATCTATGTCATAAGCTTTTCACTCTGAACTCTTATATGTGTTAGCTCAGAATCTAGACTTTACTAACGTTTTCATCAAGTATTAGATTCAGGGGGAGCTAAGCTCAGAATCAAGCAGTGACTTGAATTCAGAATGAGCAAGATAAACTATTCACATCAGGATAAGTCTTATTCTATATCTCTAAACTCTGAGTGAATTCAGTTTAATGTTTAAGAATTGTTCATCAAAAATCTTAGTTTTGTCATCATCAAAAAGGGGGAGATTGTAAGATCAAGTTTTGATCTAGTAGTACAACTCTATGTTTTGATGATTACAAGTTAACCTTTTGATATGAACAATTGTGGTACTCTAACGTGTTTTTCTGAGTGTGCTATTTACAGGCTCTGACCTTGACTCAATCTCACACAAATCAGAAGCACTGTGTATAAAGGGTAACCCAAGCAACGCTTTCGCAATCACCATGTTCAGTATGAACAGTGGAAAAGCTTCAGAAGTTCTGAAGATATACAAACTCTGATGTGGACTCAGTCGCTAGAAGCTCTGAAGATCCAGAAGTTCTGATAACCAAGAAACACTGAAGGTTCAGATGTTCTGATGGTGTAGAAGACTCTGAAGATCCAGAAGCTGAATAGTGGAAACTCTGAAGTCCAGAAGCAAGAAACTCTGAAGGCCATGTTCTTCCCTCTGAGTTCAGAATCAGAAGATACAATGGTCAGAGGATCTGTGCTTTCCCTCTGACTCTGATCAACCGGCTTCACAAGTTCCAATATGAAGTATTCCTCTGATCAGAAGTCTCCTAGGTTAAAAGGTCAAGTCGCTATCCAAGTACAAAAGCAAGTGTACCTTCCTGACGACCTACCTAACGTTCTCAGCCACAGCAGAAGCTGGATTTTCCAGAACTGCCCTCCAACGGTAGCATTTCCCATGCAACGCTCAACCCTAATCCTTGGAGTATATATAGAGGCTGAAGATTGAAAGAAGCGGCTACAAGAATACAAGAAGCAACACACGCGCAAGATATTCAAAATATTCTAAGCTTTCTTTCATCTGAAATTCATTGTGTTTACTATCAGCTTTTTAGAAGCAAATCTCTTGTAAACATTTCTTTGATAAACAGTTTGTTTAGCTCCTTTAGGAGATCAAGGTTGATCGGATCCTAGAGAAGACTAAGAGAGTGAATCTTAGTGTGAGCTAAGTCAGTGTAATTGTTAGTCACTTGTAGGTTTCAAGTGCAGTTGTAACTCTTACCTGATTAGTGGATTGCCTTCATTCTAAGAAGGAAGAAATCACCTTAACGGGTGGACTGGAGTAGCTTGAGTGATTTATCAAGTGAACCAGGATAAAATCCTTGTGTGCTTTTCTATCTCTTATCTTTTGCACTTAGTTCTCGAAAAGATTTGTTAAAATCTTTAAGGTGGTAGTTTTGTACTGAAAACGTTATTCAAACCCCCCCTTTCTACCGTTTTTCATACCTTCATTAACAATACTGGGTGAAATTCATGTCAGTCATAAAAATATACCATATTTTAATCTTAGGTCCGTTATGTTTCACTTATAAATAAGTACCTAATACATAAAAAAAAAACTCATTCTATTGTATGCGACAAATGCTACCTTACTATCTTACACGGTCCACAAACCAGAAATACCACAAATCCATAAAGATGAAAATGAAACACGAAAGAAGAATGAGATCTTTTCATGGCCACAAGTTCTCGATGTCACTTAGGCTCGGTTCTATGGTTAGTCCTGGGGAGTTATGGGCGACATTAGATTTCTCTTGTGTAGGTTTTGGGGAGTTATGAAAGACAACAGACTTCTCTTGTGTAGAATTGCCTTGTGCAGGCCTATAGCATACCCCTTTCCAATGAATTTCTTCCTGAAATCAGGTAGAGACAATATCTAAGGATTTTCCTAACAAAGTACAAAAGATGATAACATGGCATGATTTTTGTGACAGCAAAAATATATATCAAAGTTCACCTCAGAGTTGTCATGGAGAAAACGAACAGTGAAGATGCACTTGCAATCTGTCGCATCATGTAGCCTCCTCTGGATTCTTACTACACGAGCATCAAAGTAGAGGCCATAATCACCCCTTTCCTGAGAAACACCAATAAAGGCCCACAAGAGTACTAATAGTTAGGGAAATTCTAGAGGAGCTTAAAGGCCACAAAAGAAAATCAAAAGCCATTATGGTTTATATGTTAGAAACAATTCATGTGACTTTGCAAACATATCTATCATTTGGCCACTGGAGACACAAATTAGGTAAATAAATTGTAGTGGAATAAAAGGGGAGAGGGTCCCTTACCAGGAAACATAGTACAAGATCTCCATCCTTCACCTTGGGACACTCTGAAGGTTCCAATGGGATAGATCTCTCTCGCATCTCGTTTTTCACATTCACCCACTCATCCTCCACCTTGCCAAAACCAACATATCGTACAAGAACTTCCTATAATTTGTATGTGACAAGATCAGTTAAATTTTAATCAGTTGTCCACAATATCCAAAAAATGAATCCACTGAACCAGTACATCTACCATAAGACGGTAGGATAACTTACAATATTCAAAGGTATGGCAATATATGTTGCATAATGCATATTTTACTTTTCTATTCTTTTTTCAATGAATAAACATATCCTGATCAATACCATGAAATTACATCTAGAGACCATTCACAGATGTATTGTTTACATTTCTTCAGTGATGCCAAGGTAGTTCCACCTAAGGCATTAAGCCAAGGTGCCAGAAAGACCATCACCTTTGAACGTTTTTAATTTTCTTCTGAGCAGACTTTCACACATTAGCAAAATGGGGTGTGGCAGTGGACTTTCCGGTGGAGGAGGAATTTACAGGGGCGTGAGGTGCGTTGGCTTGAGGAGTTATTGGCTGTCTTGCAAGGGGTTCGATTGGTAGAGAATAAACAGGATGAATGGAAATGGAAATTAGATGGGGAAGGAGCTTATACTGTTAACTCATCCTATGTTTTTTTGCAGGATCAATATTTAGAAGAACCGGAACCTGTTTTTAATTGGATTTGGTCTGCGCCAGCTCCTTCAAACATCAAAGCCTTCGCATGGAGAGTATTGCTGGGAAGAATCCAAACCCGTGACAATTTGCTCAAGCGACAAGTATTGCATACGGCTGAGGAAGCGTTGTGTCCATTATGTGGTTTGGAGGAAGAATCTGGTTCGCATTTGCTCTTTTCATGTTCTGAATCGTTGCTGATCTGGTATGAGTGCCTTGCGTGGTTGGGTGTCTTCCCGGCTCAAGTTTCAGACCCGAAGATTCATTTATTGCAATTTCCCACAGTTGGGAGAAGTAAAGCACAAAAACTAGGTGAAATTGCAATTTGGTTGGCAACTATAAAATCAATTTGGGGGCTGCGCAACAGTATCATTTTCCACAATGGGGCGGTGGGTAAATATCAAGTGTTAGAGCAGATTCAGATAACAGCATGCCAATGGTTAAGGACACGGCTGGATCAATTTTCTTATTCATGGTATGAGTGGAAATTGAATCTACGCACTTGTCTTCTATCTTTGTAACTAAGGGGCTGTCATGGAATGAAGTGCTTTTGAAGTGATGTCTCCATGGAATATGACAGAATTGAGAAATTGAGACTGAGATCTCATGTGTAGAAGGGGACTGTGGCTGTGTTGGATAAATGCTCCATAGGAGAATGACCATTGATTCCTTGGGATGTTGCACTGACAGGCTATTTATTTTGGCTTTCTTGTATTTAGTCTTACCTGGAGAGGAACTTTTGATTACATAAACCACGTACTCTTTTTCCTTCACCAGGTTTTCCCAAGGGGGTTTTTCCTGGTAAGGTTTTAATGAGGCATGGTTTATTTAATCTCTCTCCATGGTGGGGGTGGGTGGTGGGTTTTTTAGTATGACCATAGTGGTTGGCTTGTAATCTTTTGCCTCTTTTCTTTTTCCTTGTATTCTCTTTTCTCTCTTGTATTGGGTTGAAGTACCCCTTGTACTTCACTTCAATATATTTCTTTGGCTTAACAAAAAAAAAAGCAAAGTGTTTTATCATTTTTTTCTTTAACTTAAAAATAGAACTTGTTTAAGTGTTTGGCTCAGATAATAACTCGTTGTAAAGTGGTCAATAGTGTATAAAAGATAAGTAAGTTTGGGTAAATTAATTTATGCTAAAACATGTTACATTGATTAAAATTACATTGTTATCAATATTTATTTTTCGTTTCCACAACATTAGATTGTACTTTGCTCAGGAAAATTATTTTTTGTGGTTCTTTCCTTAACTTGCTAGATTCCACTATCTTTCACCTTTTACTGCTTAGTTTTCCATTGCATAAAAACCATCAGAGGTTTTTCTATTCTTGACCACCTTAAGCAGACCTAATAGGTTATATACACTATGGCACATAAAACATGCAAGTTTAAATGAAGAAAAAAAAAGTTTCATACAGTATTCACAGTGTTTTAAGCACAAACCAAGAGAAGAAATTATAACATCTTGTCTACTAAGTGTGTGTCAATTTCAATATCATTCACACAGTTAATAAGTGAGCTGCTCTTGAAGATAAATACTTAAAATCATGCAAGCATAGCAAGTGCGACGTGAACAACCAATCTTTTGTTGATTGATGATTATATATTATAAAGAAAATGTCTCAATTTCTTACAGACCGAAAATAAAAATAATAATGATACGATAGAATCTTACAAGTTCGCCAGCCCTCGAATATCTGAAGTTGCGACACATTGCAACATCATGCCTGTACATGGAAATAAATATGAGAGGTTGGGTGCACAGCCTAAAGAAAAGTAACAATGAAAGTTTTCTTTGTAATGAAGGGGAGATGTTGCTTGGGTTTTTTCCCTTAAAGGGGGAGGGGGAAGATATCACCTTCAATGTTGTTAATATTAGAATTCACAAACATAAATTAGGCCACACCTTTAATATAATATAACCCAAGAGTTAACAAAAAGCCACATTGCATATCATTGCTAAACTCAAAAGTAAAAATAGTCATAATGCTTAATAAGAAGCCTATTTCGCACCATGCTAAGTCTTTCTTAGATCTTGCTTCAGACGCGAACACGCACTCTGAAACATCTGCACTTCGTTTACCTGACATTATGATGAAAATGTTAATGATAATGTGGAAATTTTAAAGACAGGTTAATATCAGAACATGATTGTTATTAGTTCTGTATTGCTTATCATTACATCTTAAAACCTATTGAAATTAGTTTAAACTTAATATAACTGTTATAATCATCATTATTTACGGTATATCATCATTATTTTCTTAAGATGTCTCTTTCATCATGTCCCAACAACCATGACATGGAATATGAATGCTATGAGCATATGAACTTACAATTGCACAACTTATAAAGCATAACACTATCAAGTACAAACTACTGCATCAAGCACTCATTGAGTTTCCACTAAAAGGAATCAAGAAACGTAATTTGGCTGGAAGAAAAATGGAGAAAGTAATTATTCAAAAAAAGCACATGCATACTACATGAATGATACTACTTGAGCATGTAAGATTTTCTAAATGAAAAATAGAAATTACTTTAAACAAGAAATGTTATAAAATGAAGGAAATTGAATTGCTCTATCTAAACAGGGGATTTTCCAATTTAAGGAAACAAGAGATTTTATAAATCAAAGAATTTAATCGATGTAACAGAATTTTCCAATGCGTTACCCAAACAAGGGAAAAGGACAACCTTCTAGAACTGTAGAGCTTTCATTTCTTAAAACGGATTTATTTGAAAGATCAACAACTTGATTCATGGTGTATGCAGAAGCAACTTAATCCTGTGGCTCGTTAAGCTGATTTTGGAACCACTGCTGCACCTGAAACCCAGTAAAACCAATGCACCATTATCATAGTTGCTCCATAAATTCTAAAAGGTGTATAAATGATAATAATGGAAGTGTAAAAACCTGTTCCTTCGATATGAAAGTTTTATTCAGAGAACTGTTCAACGAGGAAAAATCAAAATCAAAGCAAGTTAATTATTCAACTACGGGTTTCAGGGGAAGGTGAGTGAATGGTGATGACGGCACGATCTGGATCTGTATAGAGGATGTGGCGGTGATGGGAAGATTGGAAAAGGGAATATGGAGCAGATGTAGTCTGATTCGTACAAAGAGGGAACAATGGTGGTGCGTTTGGGTAGAGAAAAGGAACAATAGTGGCGCTTGAGTCAGATCGGTGTTGAAGAGTGTTGATGTGGTGGTGTTTTAAGATCGGAAAAGGGGAAATGGTGCAGGACTGGGTCTCGTAGGAGGAAGATATGGTGGTGATGGAATATGAGATGGTGGCTAGCGGCTCTGGTAGAAGTGGCGGCTAGTGAGGGTTTTAAGAGAAAAAGGCTTTGGAGTAGAAGAGAGAGTTGAGGTCTCTGCTAGGGTTAGGGCCGGCTCTCCATTGCTTGGTGTTATATTTGAGGCTTGAGGAGGCTTAAATAGAACTAGGGTTTTACCTAAAAATACTTTTATGCCCCTGCAACCACTTTTTTTATTTTCCTTATTTTTGTTGAAGCAGTTTTCGTTTCTCGTTTTGGGCTTTTGGCCCTTATTCTTCATAAAGTTTTTTTAAAAATTCTTGAGTATCAGGAAAGAATACACAAAGTTATGTTTAAAGATATGATCACGGGAAGATTAAATTCACCTAAAATTTGAAGCAATTTCCTGGCAGAGATTCTCATAAAGCGCATTTCCTCCCATTTCATTGTAAATTTCCTCAAATTCCCGTATTTGTGAATGGTGATGGAGCATATGAAATAGATGAAGTGGGCAAAGAAAGACTTTTCCATTGCATGTGGAATGCGATGCAATGTAGAGCACACAAGGACATTCAATTACATATATGTATGTATAACGAATGTGAAACGAAATGATTCAAGAAAACATATTCTCATCCCTAGTGAACAAAAATCACCTGATCAGTAAAGAGCTTCGGAAATGGAGGATCACATAAGCTTAATTCAACCATCATTTCATTCAAAGGCTCCATAAAAATCAAGGAGAGATGACTACGCAAAGACTTGTCAGTGTCACCAAAAAGTTGTAGAGGAGGAACGGGATTGAAAATACAAAGAACTAGATATAACGCACGAGTTTATTTATATTATTTCATAATATTGTATAAAAATTAATATAGTGTAATTTTTTTGTTACTAAACGGAAGAAAAAAACAACAAAACAAACTAAGCTACTGCATCCTACATTAGAGAAGCAATCAAACTTGAAAACGACTGCCTCCAAACATGTCGCGGCACACCTTCTCTTGAAGCAGAAAATAATTGTGTTGAGACATGTGAATAAATAACATTAGAGTTTTTGTGTATTAAATTGTTCATATTAGAGTTGTCTTTCTGTAAATAATTAATAATGCTATCAATTAATTTAAATTTATTAAATTTTTTACAAATAAATATATTTCTTACTTTTTAAACATTTCACCATTTTTTCTCAATTTATTATTGATAATTAATATTATAATTATTTTTAATTAAGACTCAGTAAATTATTTTTTAGAAGAATCTAAAATTGACATTAATACTTACGAATTAATAACATATAATAGTCATCAATAATTGAATTTATTATTATTTTTATTAAAAAAAAGTTCAACTGAATTTTAAAATTATATATTTAACTTTCTAGTTAATATATATTTTTTATACGTGAAAATAGAAATAAGTTTTATTTGTTGTTTTTATTAAATATATCAAATGATGTTTAATAATTAAAATTAAAATTAATAATTTAATTTTAATCCATAAGAAATTGGAAAGTTTTATAATTTGTTATAAATTTAAAAATTATTATTAACTATCTAATATTGTGATTAGTGTAAAGGCAGTCAATTTAAACTATTATTATTATTTAAAAATTCTCTCAATTTGTAGTTAACAATTAAAATTTTATTTTAAATGTGAAAAATTTTAAAGTTTAAAAATTAGTATTAAAATAATGAATAGTAAAGTGGATGTAGTTTTTTATTTCATTATCAAATATACTTAATTTAAAAGAAAATTTTCTTTGCTCAATGTATTTAATGCAAAAGGTCAAGTTTTCTTTAAATATATACTAGATATAATACTCGTGCGTTGCACAGGTTCGAACACTGTACTAGATATTTAAAAAGTTTAACTACCTATCATTTATGTTACACCTTGTTGGTGAAGTTATGGATTTTGATGAAGTTTCCTTTATCTTGTTAAGAAGATTCTTTATAAGTCCTGATTACTTTGCTATTTATGCAGATTTTAAATTTCGGTCTGCAACCGCAACTTAAAAGGGTTTTTAGTCGTTGCAATTGTATCTTGACCTCCTCATCAACCCGCATTTTTCTGCAATTCTATGACATAACGACAACTATAATATAAAAATAATCTCTGAGCATATGCACTAGTACTACCTCTATCAGTACGAGCACCAATCCAAGCATGCTCTAATCGATCCTAGTTGAGTTTACGGAAACCATTCTCACAAGGAGTTTCACTGTCGAGCACCGAGTTCATGACCTGGATGAACTTGACATCTTGAAGTGGGCCCCAATTCATCCACGCGTTCTCCCCAAAATGCAAGTCCGCAAACAGTGCGAGTTTAAACGGTGCGTCTGCCCGCTTCAAAACCAGCCTCTCCGCCGCGACACCTCATGACAATCTGAATCGTATGGCTGATGACAGTCGGTTGTTATGGGACGATGATACGCTAGTGGAGAATAGTGTTAGAAAAAGCAGAGGTAGCATCGTTGTCTTCCACTAGTTTCCATGATGAGTTGCCATTTGGGGAAGAAGAATAAGTAACGGAACAGGCTCAATAGAAGAACCTCATTGTTAAGTTATCACTGAATTTTTTATTTTTATTTTATTTTTGAATTTGCAGGTGAGGACAGGTCACAGGTCGATGATTTGATGACAACATAATAAGAGTTTTGGAGAAGATTAAAGCGAAATAAATACCCTTGCAAATTATTATCCCCAACCTTTAATTGCCATTTTTGTAAGTATTAACAATTGTGTTCGACCCCAGGGTGATGAAGATTAAAAATTTCAAAAAAAATGCATCTCGTAAAAGAACTTCAAATTAGAAAGTTTTAAAAACCCGCTTTAACACTGTGACCATCACCCATTAACTACAATTGTCAACTATCATCCTTGTTAGTAATTCATTCATAAGTTCAACGATAATGCGCATATCTAGAGTTTCATCGTTGAGCATTGTGTAAGGCCCTAAGTCCAATTTGGAACAATTTTATGGAAGTTTGAATAAAATTGAGGTTTTAGCTAATGTTTGATAACTGGCAGATTAGAACTGTCAACTTGTGTGAATTTTTAGAGGGTCTTAACGACTTCATTTGGGAAAACTTTCTTCATGAGCGTTGTAGCCCTTTAAGTCTAGAAAATTCTCGAAGTGGAATCAGGTCATTCCGACCCTTGTAGCTCGAGAAATTCGAATTTTACCGAGTGTGGTTCTGGCAGTAAAGTGCCAGCGAATTAATTTGTGCATTTTTATTTTAATTCCGAATTTGGTTTGGTTATTTAATTAAAAAGAGTAGGTTTTTAATTAAATAAGACCTGGTTATGGTTTTTAATTAATTGGGTCAAAGGTGATGAGATTTGGGCTTGAAAAGGGAAAACCAAACCCTAACCCACTTGTGGTTTGCATGGGATTAAGGGGAAAACCCTATTTTCTTTCCCTCATTCAGAACAGAACCTGCACAAGTTTCACGTAAGAACAGAAAGGGAAAATACAGAAGAGAGAAAAGAGAGAACTCTAGAGAGAGAGAGAGCAAGGGGAGCCGCCGCCCAAGCCACCACCACCGCAGTGTAGCGCGCGCGAGAGGAGAACGACAAGGGGGAGAGTTTCGCGAGGAAGAAGGAAGAGAGAGGAACGAGGACAGCAGCGTTCTGGACTTTGTTTTCATCACCAAAGCTTCTTCTTTTCATCTAAATTCATTCAAAACCCGAGGTAAGGGCTGGTCTTAGGATCTTTTGGGTAGAATAGGGGTTATATCATGAGTTTTCTTGGAAAAATTATGATTCTTGCCATGCTTTGACATGATTTTATGTATGAACTTGATTGATGTGCTTGAGGTTTTGAATATGCGATGTGTGCTGGACTTTTCCAGGTCATATTGGGTTACACTGTGAACATGTTACTATATTTGATGCTGGTAGATGACTTAGAACCCTTAGAATAGAATGGCTTAAACGAAATTGATGGCAGATGCATTCTCTGTCAGATTTCTGTGCTGGACAGTAAACTTCAGGTCCTATTTTCACTTGTTTCTGGTCGTCAAATAAAGAAATGATTAAAATACAAATTGTAGATCTTCGAAAGAGCTTTCCAGGCATATAAAGATCATAAATTTTGGTCTAGTATTGTGTGTTGTAGGTCGTTTTGGGTAACTGTCATACTTGCTGTTTTTCCCTGTGTCGGACAGAAACTTTAAGGAGTAATATCACCTAATTCTGGGGCTCAAATGAAAATGATTTTAACTAGAGAGTTGTAGATATTTAAAATAGCTTTCTAGAAAGGTATCATATGTGATTTTTGGTTGAAAGATGCATTCTGTGGCTCTATTTTTGTGAAAGTTGTTTCTGCTGTCAATATGTTGAAGTTGCGATGATATATTATGCATGAGTGAATGTTCTTGCGTTCCTTTACGTGGATTATATTTATTTTCTGAGTTAATGGTTCAAGGGTCGCTCACCTAGCCGTAATTCCCTTGTAACCCGTGAATGTTGTGTTGTGAAGGTTGTTGTATAAAGAGTATGATAAGACTCTAGGATTGATTTTAGAGACTTAACAAAGAGAACAGTGTAATAAACTCGCTTGCAAGTAAATGTGAATAATTGGACATAGGTCTGGTGAGGACTATGGACCATGAGAACGATGGTACCTTGCACGCGAGGGTGTTTTGTGGGTTGTACGGTGAGTCCCCACGTGATTGGCTGACTGCGGTCGCCTTGTGATTCTGTGGACGGACGGTGAGTCTGGCGGACGGTGAGTCCCCCCACATGATTGAGGGTTGTACGGTGAGTCCCCTCCGAGATTTGTTCATCTGCGGATGATCGTGATTATGGCCATGGAAGTTTTGGTGGGTTGTGTGAAGTGAGATTCCGTTAGTAACTGACTCTTTCCCATAAAAGACATATAATGTACTTATATTATATATGTTGTTGTTGATTTTGTCATTATCATTCTTTTGTTGGACCTGACCCTGCTTGTTTGCTATGTGTTTGTTTGGGGGGGGTAGATGGTCGTGAAGATAATGGCGATGACTCATTCTTGGGAGTTGATGCTACGTGACGTGCCAATACCGGAGGACGACTACACTTTAGAGGAAGAGGAAGAGGCTAAGGAATAGGGTTTGGGTTGAGAGTCTTTTGTTTTCTGTTGGGGTTGAGAGTTTCCGAAGTGTTGGTATCGAACAATTTTATTGCTTAAATTCGAATGAACAAGTTTTGATGTAATCTTTATTTTCATTCAGGCCTTTGTTTCGTACTCTTTACAGTTGGTTATTTAAAAAGTTTTACGAAGTTGGTTACTTCCGCGTGTTTTTTGGAAAGGTTATGTTTCAAGAGTTTTTGTAAAATGAAAGGTTTGTCATTAATTGAAGATTAATAAGTGAATCGACGAAAACTCTTTACGAAAATTGGTTAATTAGTTACTGTGTAACACTCGAGAAATCGGGGCGTTACATTGTGGTATCAGAGCTCCGGTTGAGAAACCAGAGCACTAAGGGTTTTGGGCTTACGAGTTTCCGAACTCGTTGTATTTTATTTTTGAGAAAGGTGTTTTTGAAATTCCGCGGTGAGGATTGGGTAGACTTGTTTGCTAAGATGTTTGCTTGACTGTGAGATTGTCTGAAATTAGTATCATTGCCGTGATACTTGAGTCTTTAATGGTGTTATTTGATTCTGGTGCTACACACTCATTCATTGCTGAGGAGTGTGTGAAAAAGTTAGGATTGCTAACTGCTGATTTACCATTCGATTTGGTGGTGTCGACCCCTGCCGCCGATCGATTAGTTACACGCACGACATGCTTACAATGTCCGTTGGTTTACGAGGATCGGAAGTTCTTTGCGAACCTCGTCTGTTTAGGGCTCAAAGGGCTGGATGTGATCTTGGGAATGGATTGGTTAGCGCAATATCACGTGCTCTTAGATTGTGCTAACAAGGCGGTAGTATTCCCAGATCCCGGCGTTACGGATTACTTAAACTCGTACAACTTGGGAAAGGGTTCACCGGCGTATGTGAACTCTATCGTTGCCGAAGCGAAACATGATGGTGATGTGCGCAATATCTTGGTGGTACAAGAGTATGTCGATGTGTTCTCAGAAGATGTACCCGGCTTACCACCAGTCAGAGAGACGGAGTTCTCTATTGACATTGTGCCCGGTACTAGACCAATATCAATGGCACCTTATCGTATGGCCCCAGCGGAGTTGGCAGAATTGGCAAAGCAGTTGGATGATCTATCCTCAAAGGGATTCATTCGACCTAGCGTATCGCCATGGGGTGCACCTGTGCTATTGGTAAAGAAGAAGGATGGGAAGTCCAGATTGTGTGTGGATTACCGGCAGCTGAATAAGGTGACAGTGAAGAACCGTTATCCGATGCCTCGGATAGACGACTTAATGGATCAACTTAGAGGAGCGGTGATCTTCTCGAAGGTAGACCTTAAGTCGGGATACCATCAGATCCGAGTCAAGGAATCGGACATCCAGAAGACCGCATTCAGGACCCGATACGGGCATTATGAATATCTTGTGATGCCGTTTGGAGTTACTAATGCACCCGCAATGTTCATGGACTACATGAATAGAGTGTTCAGACCATTCCTGGACAAGTTCGTGGTAGTATTCATCGATGACATCCTAATCTACTCGAAGAGTAGAGAGGAACATGAGGAGCATCTGCGCCAGGTGTTGGGCGTGTTGCGAGGGAAACAGCTGTATGCGAACGACTCAAAGTGTGAGTTCTGGATGGAGGAGGTGAAATTTTTGGGGCATGTCATATCAAGTCAGGGTGTGGCAATGGACCCTAGCAAGATCGAGACGATTCTGTCATGGGAGCAACCTAAGACGGCAAGCGACATCAGAAGCTTTGTTGGGCTTGCTGGCTACTATAGACGATTCGTCAAAGATTATGCAAGGTTGACTTCGCCGTTGACCCAGTTGACGAAGAAGAATCAACCGTTTGCGTGGACATAGAAGTGTGAGGCTAGTTTCCAGGAGTTGAAGAAGCGGCTGACCACCGCACCCATACTAGCTTTACCTAAGGAAGGAGAACCTTATGACGTGTACTGTGATGCGTCACACAATGGTCTGGGTTGTGTAATGATGCAAGATAAGAAAGCAATTGCCTATGCTTCAAGGCAGTTGAAGACTCATGAGAAGAACTACCCCACACATGACTTGGAGTTGGCTGCCATAGTTTATGCTCTCAAGATTTGGAGACACTATCTCTATGGCAGTACGTTCACGATCTACAACGATCATAAGAGTTTAAAGTACTTATTTGATCAGAAGGATCTGAACATGAGGCAGCGGAGATGGATGGAATTCCTTCAGGACTATGAGTTCACTCTACAGTACCATCCGGGGAAAAGCAATGTCGTAGCCGACGCTCTCAGCCGGAAGGCTATACATGTGTCCTCAATGATGGTCAAGGAGTTAGAACTGTTGGAGGCTTTCCGAGATCTGAGCTTGGACGTTAAGCTCGCACCAGGAAGACTGAGTTTCGGAATGGTGACGGTGTCAAGTGGACTTTTGGAAGAGATCAAGTCTAGACAAGAGACTGATGAAGGGATAGCTCAGTGGCGAGACCGTGTGACTCAGGGAAAGGCACTAGAGTTCTCTATTGGGAATGACAATATTCTGCGATGCAAGGGACGGATATGTGTGCCTGACGATGTAGAGATGAGAAGATTGATCCTGGATGAAGGACACAAGAGTAGACTGAGTATCCATCCCGGAATGAACAAGATGTATCAGGACTTGAAACTTCACTTCTGGTGGCCTGGGATGAAGAAGCAGGTTGCTGAGTATGTTTCTACTTGCCTGACATGTCAGAAAGCGAAGGTAGAGCATCAGAAGCCCGCAGGGAAGCTGCAACCACTAGATGTCCCAGAGTGGAAGTGGGACAATATTTCTATGGACTTCGTGACGGCTTTACCTTTAACTCGGAGGAAGTTCGATGCAATTTGGGTTGTTGTTGATCGTTTGACAAAGACCGCTCATTTTATCCCGATCAACCTGAAGTACAAGGTGGAGAAACTGGCGGAGATTTATGTGGCTGAGGTTGTGCGTATGCATGGTGTACCGACAAGCATCGTGTCAGACAGAGATCCGAGGTTTATGAAGGTATGAAAAACGGTAGAAAGGGGGGGGTTTGAATAACGTTTTCAGTACAAAACTACCACCTTAAAGATTTTGACAAATCTTTCGAGAACTTAAATGCTAAGGATAAGAGATAGAAAAGCACACAAGGATTTTATCCTGGTTCACTTGATAAATCACTCAAGCTACTCCAGTCCACCCGTTAAGGTGATTTCTTCCTTCTTAGAATGAAGGCAATCCACTAATCAGGTAAGAGTTACAACTGCACTTGAAACCTACAAGTGACTAACAATTACACTGACTTAGCTCACACTAAGATTCACTCTCTTAGTCTTCTCTAGGATCCGATCAACCTTGATCTCCTAAAGGAACTAAACAAACTGTTTATCAAGGAAATGTTTACAAGGGATTTGCTTCTAAAAAGCTAATAGTAAACACAATGAATTTCAGATGAAAGAAAGCTTAGAATATTTTGAATATCTTGCGCGTGTGTTGCTTCTTGTATTCTCTTCTCTAGCCGCTTCTTTCAATCTTCAGCCTCTATATATACTCCAAGGATTAGGGTTGAGCGTTGCATGGGAAATGCTACCGTTGGAGGGCAGTTCTGGAAAATCCAGCTTCTGCTGTGGCTGAGAACGTTAGGTAGGTCGTCAGGAAGGTACACTTGCTTTTGTACTTGGATAGCGACTTGACCTTTTAACCTAGGAGACTTCTGATCAGAGGAATGCTTCGTATTGGAACTTGTGAAGCCGGTTGATCAGAGTCAGAGGGAAAGCACAGATCCTCTGACCATTGTATCTTCTGATTCTGAACTCAGAGGGAAGAACATGGCCTTCAGAGTTTCTTGCTTCTGGACTTCAGAGTTTCCACTATTCAGCTTCTGGATCTTCAGAGTCTTCTACACCATCAGAACATCTGAACCTTCAGTGTTTCTTGGTTATCAGAACTTCTGGATCTTCAGAGCTTCTAGCGACTGAGTCCACATCAGAGTTTGTATATCTTCAGAACTTCTGAAGCTTTTCCACTGTTCATACTGAACATGGTGATTGCGAAAGCGTTGCTTGGGTTACCCTTTATACACAGTGCTTCTGATTTGTGTGAGATTGAGTCAAGGTCAGAGCCTGTAAATAGCACACTCAGAAAAACACGTTAGAGTACCACAATTGTTCATATCAAAAGGTTAACTTGTAATCATCAAAACATAGAGTTGTACTACTAGATCAAAACTTGATCTTACAATCTCCCCCTTTTTGATGATGACAAAACTAAGATTTTTGATGAACAATTCTTAAACATTAAACTGAATTCACTCAGAGTTTAGAGATATAGAAAAAGACTTATCCTGATGTGAATAGTTTATCTTGCTCATTCTGAATTCAAGTCACTGCTTGATTCTGAGCTTAGCTCCCCCTGAATCTAATACTTGATGAAAACGTTAGTAAAGTCTAGATTCTGAGCTAAAACATATAAGAGTTCAGAGTGAAAAGCTTATGACATAGATGAAAAAACGAATAATCAGAGCGCATAAGTGATCAGAGTCATAGACAGGGTATCAGAGTCTTGGGTATCAGAGTCAACTTAGAATCACTTCAGAAGAAGTGAAATGTATTCCTTGTATTTGCCCAGTGACACATCTATGGTCATGAAGGTGGAACTCTTAAAATCTCCAAAAGAAAAATAAATCACACTAACACATCTTACACATCAAAAACTGGGTGTACTCCCCCTTTTTGTCATAAGCAAAAAGCTTGGGGTGTGAAAAACTTAGCTTGAAGTACAAGGTACTCCCCCTTAGAGAAGGTCTAAGTTGAAAGAAAATGAAGACGATGTAAGAATCAGAGTTAGGCGATAATTAGTGGAAGAGTTAATGCAAGGGATGAACGTTTACCACCGGCCAAGTGAGTAAATAGAAGAGTCAGTTACCAAGAACTTAACCTCGAGAAACTGTAGGAGCATTAACTTTCAGAGAGAAAGTGAAGCCTATAAAAAGCGTTGGAGAAAAAGGTAAGCTTCACACCTCGAATAATTTTCAGTAAAAAAAAAAAATGGCATCATACAGAATGGCATTAGAAGAGCTCAGAAGGAAGGCGTTTGAGGAAGATATGTTCCTCAATATTAGACATCCCGATGGTACAAAGACCATACAAGAGCTGACGAAGACACTGCTGGAAGAAGATCTTGGTCCAGAGATGGAGAAAGATCTGAAGGAGTTCCTCTGCTTCGTGGAAGAGATTCAGGAGCTTTGCCAGCGGGAGCTGAATCTGCTGGAAGAGAAGGAGACTGTGGAAAAGAGACTTAAGACGACAGAAGATAGTCTAGAAAAAGATGAGCTGAGCATCAAACTCGGCAACATAGAGTATACACTGGATCGTCTGGAGAAGGAAAGAGTGGAGCAGCGCCAAGAATGCAGAAGAATGAGGAAGGATCCTCCGTTCTAGATATAGGGAATAATGTATGATGAAAAGAATTATGATGTAAACATAGAACAATTATGAATAAAACAGGTTTTGCAAACATATGTGACACAAATATATATAGATATATGCATATAGAATCACAAACGAACAAATGAAAATAAGTAAATAAAAAGGAACAGAGTTTAACAAAAAGGAAAACAAAGTAAACGAAAGAAGAAAAAGGAGAGATCCTAAGACTAAGGTTTGTCAGTGCGGCGCAGAAGTTCCATCATCATTTGCTTCATCTCAATCAGCATGGATTCATGAGTGTCAAGACGGTGTTCCATGATGTCGAGTCTGGATGAGCTTGTCTGAGTAGAGCTGGAAGGAACGTTCTGAGCAGCTTGAGGTTCTGGAATGGAAGCAGAAGCAGCAGGAGTAAACATAACTGGTGCAAGTCGCTCTGCCTCAGCCTCAGCTTCAAGACGCTCTGCCTCAAGTCTGGCTTGTTCAGCCTTAGCTGCTGCTTGACGTGCAGCTTCTTCTTCTTGTTCTTTCTTTCTCTTGGCTTCTTCAATGGCTTCAAGAAGCTTGTGTCTCTGTTCTAGTTCGTGAAGAGCCACCCTCCTAGCAAACCTTTGCTTTGCAGCCTCAATGCTCTGACTTCCCTCTGCATGCAGGAGCTGCAGCATAACGGGAAACTGAGCCACCAGCCAAGTGCTCAAATTGTTCCACTCATCAGCCACATTTTCAGCATTCTCACTGAGGTCAGTCTGACCGTGCACGTTGCGGAGCCTCAAGGAGGCTTCATGATTGAAAATATTGATGCACTCAGAGAGAGATGTGGGTTGAAGGTGAGTATAGGGAATTATGGAGAGGTTGGTCTCAGGAGAGGCTGGGTGATTGCTGCTATGAGCTTCAGAGGCCCCTTGTGGAGAACCAATGTTAATTATGGGAGCATTGGGTTCAGAGGTTCCACGGTGAGGGTCTGAAGTTTCAACCAGAGGGTGAGGTGATCTAACCGAGGATTGGTTAGATACTGATTGTTCGGGTTCAGGGTCTGGTTGAATTGGCTCTTGTTGGTCAGGGACAGGGTGAGCTTGTTGGACTAAGGGGTCTGCCTCTTGGATAGGATTGGCCAAGATAGGTTCATCTGGGTCAACTAGACGTTCAGGTCTAGGGCCAGGATATTGCCTAGGGCTTGGACATGTAAGGTAATATTCTTCCAAGGCAGATACCTTCTCTTTCCTAACCTCCATGAATTTTCTAATTGATTCAGAGGTATTGGAGGGAGGAGAGTCAATCACATTGATGGGGAAGGATACAGGTGTGAAGGCTGATGAAGAGTCTGTATCCGTGGTTCTGACAGCAGGACGTGCTGATGCTCTGGGAGCAGAGTGATCAGACGTTCTGGGTTGTGGTTCTGTTGGTTTGGGTTCTGGTTGGTTTTGGATGAGTGGTTCAGAAAGAGATGGGTCATATGGAATGGTAAGAAGAGAGGTTGGATCTTCTGACCTAGAGGGTTGGTTCTGAAGCAAATTCCAGAGTGGTGCTTCAGTAGGAGAAGGTTGAAAGAATGAAGATCTTGGGGAATGTGGTGGAGTGGTGGTTTGTGCGGCTGGTTGGGTTTCAGGAATAGGAGTGAGGGGATTTGAAGAGTGTTGGAGTAAGGCAGAAATTGGGAGTGCATCAAATAAATTCAAATCATCATCAGAGGCAAGTGCAGGCTTACTTGTATGTGCTGATGATCGAGTCACTCTGGCAGGAGGTTCAGTCCTTCTGACCTCTGCAGCAGCTGGTTCCACCCGAGTAGGCTTCACCACAATTCTGACTTTCTTCTGCTTCTTCTTTGGAGGACCATCCTCACTATCATCACCATCATCAGCAGCAGGCTTGCTCTTCGCCTTCTTGACCAGAGGGACATCAGATTCCTCTGAGGATTCTTCCAGAACCATCTTCCTCTTGGTTTTCTTCTTTGGAGGAGAAGAATACTCTGGAGCTGGTGGAAGTCTGCTGACAAAATCATCAAGGTCAATCTCGAATCCTTGAGCCCTGAGGTCTTCAACATAGCATCTGATGGCTTCAGGATGGTCTGCTTGAGTCCACAGAGGGTAGTCATTCAGAGGCATTCTTCTTCCTCTGATCTCAGAAGATGTGTCCTCATGAGCAGGAGCAATCTTCTTCTGGACCAAACCCATCTTCTTCAGAGAGTTGGCAGTGAAGACATCGCTGACAAGTGTGCTCAAGTCCTCTGTGCAACCAGCATCGATCAAATCTTGCACCAAGTTGCTTTCAATGAGAAAGTCTGAGAGCAGCCTCCCAAAAGGGATATATTTGATTGCAGACTTGATGGAGGCGGTGGTGCGAGACTTCCGGATGCATTCCTTCAAATAGGAGAACAGGAAGTAGGGAAGGCAGATCTTCTCCTTGTCTTGAATGAAGAACAGCATCGCCTTCTGGTTGAAGTTGATGTAGTCTGGAGAACTGCCCTTTGGTCGTTGATTGATGCAGTTGAGCAGGATCTTGTGCCAGATCCTGAGTTTGGGGTGAAGGTCCATCACCTTGTAGCTCGTCTTGCCCGGTTTGAAGGTGGTGTACAGGGCCTTGTTGACTATGTCCTTGGTTCTGGGTTTCAGCTTCGATTCCGTCAATGAGAACCGATACCCATGAGCAGTTTCTGCACCTAGCAGATTCACGAATGACTTCTCCGTGATGATGATCTTCCTACCCAGTATGTAAGAGACCACCTGAGTGTCATCACAGTCGGCGTGCTTCCAGAATTCTTTTACCAATTTCTCACACACCGGTCCTCGAAGTCGATTGAAGTAGTTTCCCCAACCTTGAGCTTTGACTTCAGGACGAAGATCAAACCCATTTGCAGCCAAGTTGTCGAGGTTGAATCTCCATTCTGCAAGGACTTGGAGTTCCTCAGGAGGAAATACACAGTGAACGGCACAGCCCCGTTCTGCAATAGGAACAATCTCCTCTTGAGCTTGAGCTTGTTCTTGTGCTGGGTTCTCAGAGCCCTGTTGACCCGTTGCCAAACCGACTACCATGTGAGGGAACTGAGGTGCATCTGCAGTAGATCTTCTGGTTTGTCTCACCATTTTGAAGAGGTTGAAGGTTTGAGGTAGAAGATGAAGTTTGAAGGATGAGGAGAGATCGAGAGAGAAATCAAGAAGGAGGCGGTTTTGAAAAGCAGAGAGTGCGAGAGTGAAAACCGGAAGTGAGAGAGAACGTGTGTGTATAGTGGGTTTTATCAAATAACCGTTGTTGATTCAAAAAGCACTTTAAGATCAACGGTTGAAAATTAAAGATAGATAGTAACAGTAAAATACACAATCACACACAGAAGATAAGCATATCTACACGCAATCATGACAGACTGTCACACGGGCACAAGGAACTATGCATCAGAAATTCTGACGCACGTGTTGTTGTCTCAGCTTCAGAGTCAGTACCAGTGGGCACACACACTCTGATTGAGTTACCTTCTGAACTAGACATCTTCTGATCAAGAAGTATCATAGTCAGAGGTTCTGATCCATCTTCACTCTGGACAAAAGTCCATGTTTAGATTTTTCAGAATAAAATTAAATCTATCTTCAGCTAAGGGCTTTGTAAAGATATCTGCCCATTGATGGTCAGTATCAACAAACTTCAAAAGAAGTACGCCCTTCTGTACATAGTCTCTAATAAAATGATACTTTACCTCAATGTGCTTTGCCCTTGAATGCAAGATAGGATTCTTACTCAATGAGATTGCAGCAGTGTTATCACAATAGATTGGGATATTGCTCTCAAGGATCTGATAATCCTCCAGCTGATGTTTCATCCAGAGCATCTGAGTGCTGCATATTGCTGCTGAGATATATTCTGCCTCTGCAGTTGATAGTGCAATGGTTGATTGCCTCTTGCTTGCCCATGAGACTAGATTGCTTCCCAGAAATTGACAATTTCCAGAAGTACTTTTTCTCTCTGTTCTATCTCCAGCATAATCAGCATCACAATAACCTGAAAGCTTATACTCTGATGTTTTCTTATACATCAAGCCAAGGTTAGTGGTGCCTTTCAGATACCTTAGGATCCTCTTAACAGCAGTTAAGTGGGTTTCCCTTGGATCTGATTGGAAACGAGCACATAAATGAACACTAAATAATATGTCTGGCCTAGATGCAGTTAAGTATAGAAGTGAACCTATCATGCCACGATAGAGCTTCTGACATACTTTACCACTTATATCTTCTTTTTCCAGAATGCATGTTGGATGCATTGGAGTCTTGGCCACTGTAGATTCCAGCATATTGAACTTCTTCAGAAGTTCTTTAGTGTACTTGCTCTGATGGATATATGTTCCTTCTGGTGTTTGATCAACTTGTATTCCCAGAAAGTACTTTAATTCTCCCATCACACTCATCTCAAATTCAGCCTGCATCATCTCAGAAAATTCTTTGCATAGAGATTGATTAGCAGAACCAAATATAATATCATCAACATAAATTTGCACAATTAAGATATCATCTTTATAAGTTTTGCAAAAAAGAGTTGTATCTACTTTACCCCTTACAAACTCATTCTCCAGAAGGAATGAGCTAAGTCTCTCATACCATGCTCTGGGAGCTTGCTTCAGACCGTAGAGTGATTTCTTCAATTTGAACACATGGTCTGGTTTCTTTTCATCTTCAAAACCTGGGGGTTGATGAACATAGACTTCCTCTGAGATATAACCATTTAGGAAGGCACTCTTTACGTCCATCTGATGTAGAATTATGTTGTGATTTACTGAGAAGGAGATCAACAGTCTGATTGCCTCCAGTCTTGCTACCGAAGCAAATGTTTCAGTGTAGTCTATTCCTTCCTGCTGGCTGTAGCCTTGAGCAACTAGCCTTGCCTTGTTTCTGACTACATCTCCTTTCTCATTCAGCTTGTTTCTGAATACCCATTTTGTTCCAATAACATGAACATTCTCAGGCTTCTTCACTAAGCTCCAAACATCGTTCTTGGAAAATTGATTCAGTTCTTCTTCCATGGCCAGAATCCAATCCTTGTCCTGAAGAGCTTCATCTATGGACTTGGGTTCAATTAAGGACACCAATCCTTTCAGACTCAGCAAGGTCTCTTCAGAGGGTCTGAAGGCAGATCTGGTTCTGACTGGTTCATCTTTGTTGCCCAGAATCAATTCCTTAGGATGAGCTGCAGTGATTCTGCTCTTCTTCAGAGTTTGTGAGTTAGAGGGACCAGCTTCTTCCTCTGGTTCATCTTCCTCTGGCTCAACTTCCTCTGGAGCTTTGCCTTTGTCAGAAACATTAATGCTTAAATCTGCAAACTTTTCAACTAGCTTTGACTGGTCAGAGTCAAGCTTATCATCAAATCTAACATGAATAGATTCTTCAATAGTCTTAGCATCAGTATTATAAAATCTAAAACCTTTAGATCTATCAGAATAACCAAGTAATAGACACTTAGAAGATTTAGCATCAAATTTATGCAATCTATCCTTAGTATTGAGAACATAACAAACACAGCCAAAAGGATGAAAATAAGAAATGTTGGGTTTTATGTTCTTCCACAATTCATAAGGAGTCTTATTCAGAATTGGTCTCACAGAGATTCTGTTCTGAATGTAACATGCTGTATTTACTGCCTCTGCCCAAAAGTGCTTAGCCATGCCAGTTTCTTGGAGCATGGTTCTAGCCATCTCCTGAAGAGTTCTGTTCTTCCTCTCAACAACACCATTTTGTTGAGGAGTTCTGGGACAAGAGAAATCATGTGCAATTCCATAGGAATCAAACAGACTCTCAAACTTGTCATTCTCAAACTCTCCACCATGGTCACTCCTGACACGCACAATTCTACAAGCCTTCTCGTTTTGCACTTGAGCAATGAAGGTAGAGAACACAGCATGAGACTCATCCTTGCGGGTTAGAAACTTTACCCATGTCCAGCGGCTATAGTCATCAACGATAACCATCCCATATCTCTTGCCACCTATAGACTCAGTTTTCACTGGTCCAAACAGGTCGATATGCAGAAGTTCTAACGGCCTTGAGGTTGATACAACATTCTTTGCCTTGAAAGGGACTTTTGTGAATTTGCCTTTCTGACATGCTTCACAGAGAGCGTCTGAAGCGAACTTCAGATTGGGTAAGCCCCTGACAAGGTTTAGCTTGCTCAGCTGAGAAATCTTTCTCATACTGGCATGCCCTAACCGTCTATGCCATACCCACTGCTCTTCATTAACAGACAGAAGGCACTTCACATTCTGAGCCTCCAACTCAGATAATCTGATCTTATAAATGTTGTTCTTCCTCTTGCTGTTAAACAGAACAGAGCCATCGATCTGACTTACAGCCCGGCAGGACTTTTGATTGAATATAACATCATAACCCTTGTCAGCTAATTGACTTATAGACAATAAGTTATGTGTTAAGCCGTCTACCAATAAAACATTATCAATGCATGGACTACTATCTACACAAATAGTACCAGTACCAATAATTTTACCCTTTTCATTTCCTCCGAAGCCAACTTCGCCTCCAGGCTTAAGTTTCAGCTCTCGGAACATACGCTTTTCTCCCGTCATGTGACGCGAGCATCCACTGTCCAGATACCATGATTGGTGTTTCAGTGGAGCTATCAAGGATATCTGCAACATAGATGATCTTGTCCTTAGGTACCCACTTTCTGGGTCCTCTTTTGTTAGTTACCCCAGAGGTTCTGATCACCTTGGGTGTCTCAACATAATATTTTAAAGGAATATTTGCATGATATTTAGTCATAGAGAAAGATCCCTTTTTAAGAGGATGTTTAGCAACTTTAGCAGGTACAGGATCAGGCAATATGGTACCAGAGGGAACAAAGCATTCATACAAGGATTTAGCTTTAGACACAGAAGGCTCATTTCTAATTGGTTTAGAATAGCCAATGCCATGCATTCCATTTCTGCTTACGCCATAGATCATTGAAGCCATTAAGCTTCTATCTACGCTTTTAGCCAGGAATCTTTGAAAAGATTTTTCATACTTAGATTCATGCTTACTATCAGAGGCATCGCAGGCAATAACTTCTTCTAACTTAGCAATTTGATTCTTAAGCACAGAGTTAGAATTAACTAAAGCATGATTTTCATTTTTCAAATCAGAAATAATTTTCTCATGTTCAGAAGGAGTCTTGGAAACAGTAGATAAGTTCTTTTTCAACTTTTTATGCTTAGACAATAAAGAGTTATACTTATCCATGATATCAGACAAAGCATGTTTCAGTTCAGAGGTAGAGAAAGAAGCAAATACCTCATTTTCATCGTCTGAGTTAGGATCTCCTTCTGATTCTGAGTCAGAGTCAACAGCTTCCTTTGACTCTGCTTCCTTGTCTTTGACAATTGCCATGAGTCCTTGGACTTCACCATCAGAGTCAACATCCTCTGACTCTGATTCATCAAATGTCACCATCAGACTCTTCTTGGTCTTGAAGTGCTTCTTTGGCTTTTTGTCCTTCTTCAATTTTGGACAGTCACTTTTGTAGTGCCCTGATTCTTTGCACTCAAAGCAAGTGACTTCCTTGATTGATGACTTCTTCTGACCTGAGGATTCAGACTTTCCTCTTGCCTTTCCAGAGCCTTTGAACTTGCTCTGCCTGTGCTTCCAGATGCGGTTGAGTCTCTTGGAGATCAGAGTCAGCTCATCTTCATCAGAATCTTCTGATGCTTCTTCAGATTCTTCTTCTTCAGCTTGAAGAGCCTTTGACTTCTCAACCTTAGCCTTTTCAGATTTGGATTTCAAGGCTATGGACTTTTTCCTCAGATCTTGCATCTCTGAGCGCTTCAGCTCATGGCATTTCAAAATGCTGATGAGTTCTTCTAAACTCATATTCTCAACGTCTCTCGTGAGCTCTATTGAAGTCACCAAAGGCATCCAACTTTCAGGAAGACACCTGATGACCCTTATGACATGATCTTTTGTTGTGTAGCTCTTGTTGAGAGGACGTATGCCAGCTACAAGCAGTTGAAATCTGGAGAACATTTCTTCAATGGACTCATTTGGCTCCATGATGAAGGATTCATACTTTTGGATCAAAGACAATGCCTTTGATTCTTTGACTTTCTTGTTTCCTTCATGAGACATCTTCAGAGAATCAAAAATGCCTTTAGCAAACTCACGATCTGTAATCTTCTGGTACTCCTCATAGGAAATAGCACTTAGAAGAATTGCTCTTGCTTTGTGATGTTGTGAGTACAGCTTCTTTTGATCTGCAGTCATCTCTGACCTTGGGATCTTCTTGCCATCTGCATCAACTGGACGCTCGTAGCCATCCACAATAATATCCCAGAGATCTGCATCGAAACCCAGAAAGAAACTTTCCAGTCTATCTTTCCAATATTCGAACCTTTGACCGTCGAACATAGGAGGCTTTGCATTGTAACCATCTCTTTGAGTTTCACTGGTGGTGGCAGCCATTGTTTTTCACACCGGCCCGGATCACTGAACACTGTTAGGTGTGGTAATCAGAACTTGCGCTCTGATACCAATTGAAGGTATGAAAAACGGTAGAAAGGGGGGGGTTTGAATAACGTTTTCAGTACAAAACTACCACCTTAAAGATTTTGACAAATCTTTCGAGAACTTAAATGCTAAGGATAAGAGATAGAAAAGCACACAAGGATTTTATCCTGGTTCACTTGATAAATCACTCAAGCTACTCCAGTCCACCCGTTAAGGTGATTTCTTCCTTCTTAGAATGAAGGCAATCCACTAATCAGGTAAGAGTTACAACTGCACTTGAAACCTACAAGTGACTAACAATTACACTGACTTAGCTCACACTAAGATTCACTCTCTTAGTCTTCTCTAGGATCCGATCAACCTTGATCTCCTAAAGGAACTAAACAAACTGTTTATCAAGGAAATGTTTACAAGGGATTTGCTTCTAAAAAGCTAATAGTAAACACAATGAATTTCAGATGAAAGAAAGCTTAGAATATTTTGAATATCTTGCGCGTGTGTTGCTTCTTGTATTCTCTTCTCTAGCCGCTTCTTTCAATCTTCAGCCTCTATATATACTCCAAGGATTAGGGTTGAGCGTTGCATGGGAAATGCTACCGTTGGAGGGCAGTTCTGGAAAATCCAGCTTCTGCTGTGGCTGAGAACGTTAGGTAGGTCGTCAGGAAGGTACACTTGCTTTTGTACTTGGATAGCGACTTGACCTTTTAACCTAGGAGACTTCTGATCAGAGGAATGCTTCGTATTGGAACTTGTGAAGCCGGTTGATCAGAGTCAGAGGGAAAGCACAGATCCTCTGACCATTGTATCTTCTGATTCTGAACTCAGAGGGAAGAACATGGCCTTCAGAGTTTCTTGCTTCTGGACTTCAGAGTTTCCACTATTCAGCTTCTGGATCTTCAGAGTCTTCTACACCATCAGAACATCTGAACCTTCAGTGTTTCTTGGTTATCAGAACTTCTGGATCTTCAGAGCTTCTAGCGACTGAGTCCACATCAGAGTTTGTATATCTTCAGAACTTCTGAAGCTTTTCCACTGTTCATACTGAACATGGTGATTGCGAAAGCGTTGCTTGGGTTACCCTTTATACACAGTGCTTCTGATTTGTGTGAGATTGAGTCAAGGTCAGAGCCTGTAAATAGCACACTCAGAAAAACACGTTAGAGTACCACAATTGTTCATATCAAAAGGTTAACTTGTAATCATCAAAACATAGAGTTGTACTACTAGATCAAAACTTGATCTTACAGTTTACCTCTCACTTTAGGGGAGCCTTACAGCAGGCCCTCGGAACTAAGTTGAGGTTGAGCTCTGCCTATCATCCCCAAACCGATGGGCAGACAGAGAGGACAATCCAGTCGCTGGAAGATTTGCTACGGGCCTGTGCGTTGGATCACAAGGGCAGTTGGGATGAGATGTTGCCGTTGATCGAATTCACTTACAACAATAGTTTCCATGCGAGCATCGGCATGGCACCTTACGAAGCTTTGTACGGTCGGAGGTGTCGTACGCCCTTATGCTGGCATCAAGATGGAGAAAATTTGGTGATTGGCCCGGAATTGGTGCAACAGACCACCGAGGAAGTCAGGAGAATTCAGGAAAAGATGAAAACCGCGCAGAGTCGCCAAAAGAGTTACGCCGACAACCGACGGAAGGAGTTGGAATTTTAGGCCGGAGTCCATGTCTTCTTGCGGGTTACCCCGATGACAGGTGTCGGAAGGGCAATCAAGTCCAAGAAGCTTACTCCGAAGTTTATTGGGCCGTACCAGATCACGGAGCGAGTTGGACCGGTGGCGTACAGGATCGCCCTACCACCGTCTCTATCCAACATCCATGACGTTCTTCATGTGTCGCAGTTGCGGAAGTACATGGCAGATGATTCGCATGTGATTACGCCAGACGATATACAACTGAGAGATGATCTGACAATGGAGGTGCCACCCATCAAGATCGTCGATCGAAGTATAAAGCGCTTAAGAAACAAGGAGGTACCTTTAGTGAAGATCGTGTGGAACCAGGAGACCGGTGACGCGACCTGTGAGTTAGAGGATAAGATGCGGGAGTCACACCCCGATTTGTTTGTAAACCCTTAAGTTTCGAGGGCGAAACTATTTTAAGGGGGGTGGTATTGTAAGGCCCTAAGTCCAATTTGGAACAATTTTATGGAAGTTTGAATAAAATTGAGGTTTTAGCTAATGTTTGATAACTGGCAGATTAGAACTGTCAACTTGTGTGAATTTTTAGAGGGTCTTAACGACTTCATTTGGGAAAACTTTCTTAATGAGCGTTGTAGCCCTTTAAGTCTAGAAAATTCTCGAAGTGGAATCAGGTCATTCCGACCCTTGTAGCTCGAGAAATTCGAATTTTACCGAGTGTGGTTCTGGCAGTAAAGTGCCAGCGAATTAATTTGTGCATTTTTATTTTAATTCCGAATTTGGTTTGGTTATTTAATTAAAAAGAGTAGGTTTTTAATTAAATAAGACCTGGTTATGGTTTTTAATTAATTGGGTCAAAGGTGATGAGATTTGGGCTTGAAAAGGGAAAACCAAACCCTAACCCACTTGTGGTTTGCATGGGATTAAGGGGAAAACCCTATTTTCTTTCCCTCATTCAGAACAGAACCTGCACAAGTTTCACGTAAGAACAGAAAGGGAAAATACAGAAGAGAGAAAAGAGAGAACTCTAGAGAGAGAGAGAGCAAGGGGAGCCGCCGCCCAAGCCACCACCACCGCAGTGTAGCGCGCGCGAGAGGAGAACGACAAGGGGGAGAGTTTCGCGAGGAAGAAGGAAGAGAGAGGAACGAGGACAGCAGCGTGAACATGTTACTATATTTGATGCTGGTAGATGACTTAGAACCCTTAGAATAGAATGGCTTAAACGAAATTGATGGCAGATGCATTCTCTGTCAGATTTCTGTGCTGGACAGTAAACTTCAGGTCCTATTTTCACTTGTTTATGGTCGTCAAATAAAGAAATGATTAAAATACAAATTGTAGATCTTCGAAAGAGCTTTCCAGGCATATAAAGATCATAAATTTTGGTCTAGTATTGTGTGTTGTAGGTCGTTTTGGGTAACTGTCATACTTGCTGTTTTTCCCTGTGTCGGACAGAAACTTTAAGGAGTAATATCACCTAATTCTGGGGCTCAAATGAAAATGATTTTAACTAGAGAGTTGTAGATATTTAAAATAGCTTTCTAGAAAGGTATCATATGTGATTTTTGGTTGAAAGATGCATTCTGTGGCTCTATTTTTGTGAAAGTTGTTTCTGCTGTCAATATGTTGAAGTTGCGATGATATATTATGCATGAGTGAATGTTCTTGCGTTCCTTTACGTGGATTATATTTATTTTCTGAGTTAATGGTTCAAGGGTCGCTCACCTAGCCGTAATTCCTTTGTAACCCGTGAATGTTGTGTTGTGAAGGTTGTTGTATAAAGAGTATGATAAGACTCTAGGATTGATTTTAGAGACTTAACAAAGAGAACAGTGTAATAAACTCGCTTGCAAGTAAATGTGAATAATTGGACATAGGTCTGGTGAGGACTATGGACCATGAGAACGATGGTACCTTGCACGCGAGGGTGTTTTGTGGGTTGTACGGTGAGTCCCCACGTGATTGGCTGACTGCGGTCGCCTTGTGATTCTGTGGACGGACGGTGAGTCTGGCGGACGGTGAGTCCCCCCACATGATTGAGGGTTGTACGGTGAGTCCCCTCCGAGATTTGTTCATCTGCGGATGATCGTGATTATGGTCATGGAAGTTTTGGTGGGTTGTGTGAAGTGAGATTCCGTTAGTAACTGACTCTTTCCCATAAAAGACATATAATGTACTTATATTATATATGTTGTTGTTGATTTTGTCATTATCATTCTTTTGTTGGACCTGACCCTGCTTGTTTGCTATGTGTTTGTTTGGGGGGGGTAGATGGTCGTGAAGATAATGGCGATGACTCATTCTTGGGAGTTGATGCTACGTGACGTGCCAATACCGGAGGACGACTACACTTTAGAGGAAGAGGAAGAGGCTAAGGAATAGGGTTTGGGTTGAGAGTCTTTTGTTTTCTGTTGGGGTTGAGAGTTTCCGAAGTGTTGGTATCGAACAATTTTATTGCTTAAATTCGAATGAACAAGTTTTGATGTAATCTTTATTTTCATTCAGGCCTTTGTTTCGTACTCTTTACAGTTGGTTATTTAAAAAGTTTTACGAAGTTGGTTACTTCCGCGTGTTTTTTGGAAAGGTTATGTTTCAAGAGTTTTTGTAAAATGAAAGGTTTGTCATTAATTGAAGATTAATAAGTGAATCGACGAAAACTCTTTACGAAAATTGGTTAATTAGTTACTGTGTAACACTCGAGAAATCGGGGCGTTACACATTGTGTCCATAACCTTAGTGGAGTTAATGTCTTGGAGCGGGCTCCAATCCGTGGACGTGACCTCTTCAAAATGTAGATCCGCAAACAAAGTCATCTTGAAGGGTGCACTTGCCCACATCTAAATCTGCCACAACGCGGGAAAAAAAATTGTAGTCTGGATCTGCGGTTGATGCCTGGTCATCCCGCTGGTGAGATGATCCCATGGTGGAGAAGACAGAGAGAAAGAAGACGCATCACATCGTCGTCCACATCCACTTACTTCGACAACAAGTGATTTCCATTGTATTTGAACCCAAGAAGTGAAATCGAAAACACAAGCGAATTTAAAATACGAAGCACAAACTAGCAAACACAAAAGTAATTTGAATTAGAGAATATATATCTTAATACAAATTGACATTGCAACACTTTATAATTAATGAAGTATTCAATTTAGTGCCTACTGTTTGTAATTAATGAACTTAAATCAATCTATTATAAAAATAAATCTTATCAACATATTTTGATGAGAGACGTGTTGGACAAGTATTTGAATTTGAATAGTAATGTGTCAATTTATGAGATTGCTGAAGAAGGAAACGACAAAAATACCATCACATTTAGATTTGGACTATGTTAGAATTTAGAATTTACTATTGTATTCTCTTTTTAGTTTGAATTTAGAATTATGACTTACGTGGTTATATATATATATATATATATATATATATATATATATATATATATATATATCATGATATAATATTCCATCACACGATCCAACACTTTTTTTTTACATCTTTAACTTTAAGCATATGAATCACTTTTTCAGTCTTCCCAATTCATTTTTAAAAAGCAGATACGATGCCTTCTGCTTGACTAATTTGATTCTTGTTGTTTCTTGTTATTCCCTAAGTTGTAGTTTCTTTTTTAACATCTTCCATGATTTTGCAATATAATTAATCTAAGTTATGCAATTAATCTAAGATAATATTTCATGATTATGCAATTTGTCTAGTAACAAAATAAAATAAGATACTCAGCCATCAAGCGAATATTGATGAATTTATATATCACAAATGCATGTCTATCTCATATAATAGTTGAATCATGAATACAGATTGATCAAACCGTAGAATTGCAAGCTTATTGTTAAGAGCAACAAACTATCAAAATATAACAAATTAGAGAAACCAAATTGATGTTAAAACTCATATTTAGAGGTGAGAGAGAGTGAGTGAACTTGTAATGGAGGAGAAAGATCTTGTGGTTGAGGGTAGGGGTGGTTGTAGGAGAGGGTGATAGTTAGGGAGTGTGCGGCAGTAACGGAGGGGAGAATAAGTGATAAGAGGAGATGGGGCGATGAAGGTAAGATGGAGGTGATTGTTTATGAGTGTAACGAGAGGGAGGAGAAGGGGCACAGGATGAGAGGTGGGGTGACATGATGGGAAGTTGGGCATAAACATTTTGTTGAAAATACTTTTAAAAGTAAGATTTATATTGAAAATCAGATTTCTCGAGAATTTTTTGTAACAAGTACAGATAAAACACAGTGGTAAATTTGTAACTGAAATCCTATTAGAAAAGTGTGTCTTTATATCATTTTTCATTTTTAGTTCATAATAAGTAGGTTGAATGAAAGGTAGATGAGGTGAGTAGTATTGTTCACGTTAAACTTTGGTTGGGTGAAATCAGTTTTATCTAATATCCGCCATGGCGGTATTTTAGCCTTCCACCATAGCTAATATCCCACCATGTTCCACCATTATTTGTCTCATGTATGGAGGAACTTTGGCTTTCCACCATGACCCACCATTCACAATTAACAATACTGGGTGAAATTCATGTCAGTCATAAAAATATACCATATTTTAATCTTTGGTCCGTTATGTTTCACTTCTAAATAAGTACCAAATACATAAAAAAAACTCATTCTATTGTATGCGACAAATGCTACCTTACTATCTTACACAGTCCACAAACAAGAAATACCACAAATCCATAAAGATGAAAATGAAACACGAAAGAAGAATGAGATCTTTTCATGGCCACAAGTTCTCGATGTCACTTAGGCTCGGTTCTATGGTTGGTCCTGGGGAGTTATGGGCGACATTAGATTTCTCTTGTGTAGGTTTTGGGGAGTTATGAAAGACAACAGACTTCTCTTGTGTAGAATTGCCTTGTACAGGCCTATAGCATACCCCTTTCCAATGAATTTCTTCCTGAAATCAGGTAGAGACAATATCTAAGGATTTTCCTAACAAAGTACAAAAGATGATAACATGACATGATTTTTGTGACAGCAAAAATATATATCAAAGTTCACCTCAGAGTTGTCATGGAGAAACCGAACAGTGAAGATGCACTTGCAATCTGTCGCATCGTGTAGCCTCCTCTGGATTCTTACTACACGAGCATCAAAGTAGAGGCCATAATCACCCCTTTCCTGAGAAACACCAATAAGGGCCCAAAAGAGTACTAATAGTTAGGGAAATTCTAGAGGAGCTTAAAGGCCACAAAAGAAAATCAAAAGCCATTATGGTTTATATGTTAGAAACAATTCATGTGACTTTGCAAACATATCTATCATGTGGCCACTGGAGACACAAATTAGGTAAATGAATTGTAGTGGAATAAAAGGGGAGAGGGTCCCTTACCAGGAAACATAGTACAAGATCTCCATCCTTCACCTTGGGACACTCTGAAGGTTCCAATGGGATAGATCTCTCTCGCATCTCGTTTTTCACATTCACCCACTCATCCTCCACCTTGCCAAAACCAACATATCGTACAAGAACTTCCTATAATTTGTATGTGACAAGATCAGTTAAATTTTAATCAGTTGTCCACAATATCCAAAAAATGAATCCACTGAACCAGTACATCTGGACTGGGCGAGCCCCTAGGGGGGCAACGCCTAGCATATAGCCCGCCCCGAGGCGGGGCCCTAACCTTAAGATGGGCCTTGGCTTCGGAGGCCCAATTGGCCCAAGAGATAGTGCCCGAACTCTATAAATAGGAGGGAATGACCAATTGTAAGGGACCTTGGCTCATTTGATGAAATGATACATGAAATTCAGCATTCTCTCTCTCATTCTCATTCTCTCTCTAGCACAATTCTCCACTCTCTAGGTACTATACCTTTCTTCAATGTTCATTGCTAGAACATTTGGCGCCGTCTGTGGGGACCGTAAACTTTCTACTCCCATTCACGTGGATTGATTGTGCAGGAAGTTATCTCTGTTGGTGATTAGGCAATTCTCTGGTCTTTTGATTTTGATTCTGTAACCGGTGTTCGTTTTCCGATCAAGTTTGCATCGTTCTTGGTTTGGATGGAGACTCGACGCAGGAGGCAGCATCATTCACCGGTGCGACAGCGAATTTCGCCGCCTCGGCGGCCTCATCGTGTGATCCTGGATTCTCCGGTACGAACGGCGGGAGTACAGCCGCCTTCTCCTCCTCCGTCACCACCACCTCCTCCATCGCCTTCACAGGTTGGATCTCTGGAGCGCTCACCAGAGAATTCACCTGCTCCGGAGCAACAACCGGCGGTGACACAGGAGCAATGGCGCCATCTGATGCGCAGCATTGGCAACATCCAACAGAGGAATGAGCATCTACAGGCTCAGTTGGATTTCTACCGTCGCGAGCAGCGGGACGATGGAAGCAGAGAAGCAGATTCCGTGGCTGAGTTCCGTCCGTTCTCGGAGGATGTTGAGAGTGTGGCGATTCCGGATAATATGAAAACGTTAGTTCTGGATTCTTACAGCGGAGATTCCGATCCGAAGGATCATCTTCTGTATTTCAATACGAAGATGGTGATAATTGCGGCGTCAGATGCGGTGAAGTGTAGGATGTTTCCATCGACGTTCAAATCGACGGCGATGGCGTGGTTCACAACTTTGCCGCGCGGATCGATTTCAAATTTCAGAGACTTCTCATCCAAGTTTCTAGTGCAATTCTCGGCGAATAAGAATCAGCCGGTGACGATCAACGACCTATATAATATTCGCCAGCAAGAAGGAGAATCACTGAAAGAGTACATGGCAAGGTACAGCGCAGCGTCGGTCAAGGTTGAGGACGAGGAGCCTCGAGCTTGTGCTCTAGCATTTAAAAACGGTTTGCTACCGGGAGGGTTGAACAGCAAATTGACACGTAAGCCGGCGCGTTCGATGGAGGAGATGCGTGCTCGCGCCAGCACTTATATTCTTGATGAGGAGGACGACGCTTTCAAAAGAAAGCGCGCGAAGTTGGAAAAGGGCGACACGTCGCCCAAGCGCGCGAAAAAAGATAAGAATGGCGAGGATAAGGGGGATGGCAAGCAGCAAAGGCAAGATAAAGGGAAGGCGGCATTGAGGCCGACCAAGGAGCAGTTGTATCCACGACGTGATGATTATGAACAACGCCGGCCATGGCAATCCAAGTCCCATCGCCAGCGGGAGGAAGCTGACATGGTAATGAACACTGAATTAACGGATATGCTCCGCGGGGCGAATGGCGCAAATCTAGTGGATGAGCCAGAGGCCCCTAAGTATCAATCACGGGACGCCAATCCCAAGAAGTGGTGTGAATTCCATCGGTCCGCCGGGCACGGCACAGACGACTGCTGGACTTTGCAGCGGGAAATTGATAAGTTGATTCGGGCGGGATATCAAGGAAATCGCCAAGGCCAGTGGCGCAACAACGGCGATCACAACAAAACGCATAAGCGAGAAGAGGAGCGAGTGGACACTAAGGGCAAGAAAAAGCAAGAATCAGCGGCTATCGCCACAAGAGGAGCTGATGACACGTTCGCTCAACACTCAGGACCGCCCGTCGGGACCATAAACACCATCGCTGGGGGATTTGGCGGCGGTGGCGACACCCATGCGGCGCGGAAACGCCATGTTCGTGCGGTTAATTCTGTTCATGAGGTCGCTTTTGGATTCGTACACCCTGACATAACAATCTCGATGGCAGACTTTGAGGGGATAAAGCCTCATAAGGATGACCCGATCGTAGTGCAGTTAAGGATGAACAGTTTCAACGTTAGAAGGGTACTCCTGGATCAGGGTAGTTCGGCTGATATTATCTATGGTGATGCATTCGACAAGTTGGGACTAACTGACAATGATCTGACTCCATATGCGGGAACCTTGGTAGGTTTCGCGGGGGAGCAAGTAATGGTGCGAGGATACATTGATCTAGACACAATATTCGGGGAAGATGAGTGTGCCAGGGTTTTGAAGGTAAGGTATCTGGTTCTCCAGGTGGTGGCATCTTACAATGTCATTATTGGGCGAAATACACTGAATCGCCTTTGTGCTGTAATTTCAACAGCCCATTTGGCGGTCAAGTATCCGCTAAGCAGTGGAAAGGTTGGAAAGATGAAGGTGGACCAGAAGATGGCGAGGGAGTGTTACAATAATTGCCTTAACTTGTACGGCAAGAAGAGTGCGTTGGTCGGTCATAGATGTTATGAAATTGAAGCTTCGGATGAAAATCTTGACCCACGTGGCGAGGGGCGGGTAAACAGGCCCACGCCAATTGAGGACACGAAGGCGCTGAAGTTTGGCGATCGCACTTTGAAGATTGGGTCCAGACTGACGGAAGAGCAGGAGACGCGCCTGACAAAGCTGCTTGGGGAGAACTTAGATTTGTTTGCTTGGAGCTGCAAAGACATGCCTGGAATTGATCCAAACTTCATTTGCCATCGATTAGCATTGAATCCAAGTGTCAAGCTAGTTTCACAATTCAGGCGGCGCTTGGGAGGATGTAAGATCAAGTTTTGATCGAGTAGTACAACTCTATGTTTTGATGATTACAAGTTAACCTTTTGATATGAACAATTGTGGTACTCTAACGTGTTTTTCTGAGTGTGCTATTTACAGGCTCTGACCTCAACTCAATCTCACACAAATCAGAAGCACTGTGTATAAAGAGTAACCCAAGCAACGCTTTCGCATTCACCATGTTCAGTATGAACAGTGGAAAAGCTTCAGAAGTTCTGAAGCTATACAAACTCTGATGTGGACTCAGTCGCTAGAAGCTCTGAAGATCCAGAAGTTCTGATAACCAAGAAACACTGAAGGTTCAGATGTTCTGATGGTGTAGAAGACTCTGAAGATCCAGAAGCTGATTAGTGGAAACTCTGAAGTCCAGAAGCAAGAAACTCTGAAGGCCATGTTCTTCCCTCTGAGTTCAGAATCAGAAGATACAATGGTCAGAGGATCTGTGCTTTCCCTCTGACTCTGATCAACCGGCTTCACAAGTTCCAATACGAAGCATTCCTCTGATCAGAAGTCTCCTAGGTTAAAAGGTCAAGTCGCTATCCAAGTACAAAAGCAAGTGTACCTTCCTGACGACCTACCTAACGTTCTCAGCCACAGCAGAAGCTGGATTTTCCAGAACTGCCCTCCAACGGTAGCATTTCCCATGCAACGCTCAACCCTAATCCTTGGAGTATATATAGAGGCTGAAGATTGAAAGAAGCGGCTAAGAAGAAAAAAAGTAACACATACGCGCAAGACATATTCAAAATATTCTAAGCTTTCTTTCATCTGAAATTCATTGAGTTTACTATTAGCTTTTTAGAAGCAGATCTCTTGTAAACATTTCTTTGATAAACAGTTTGTTTAGTTCCTTTAGGAGATCAAGGTTGATCGGATCCTAGAGAAGACTAAGAGAGTGAATCTTAGTGTGAGCTAAGTCAGTGTAATTGTTAGTCACTTGTAGGTTTCAAGTGCAGTTGTAACTCTTACCTGATTAGTGGATTGCCTTCATTCTAAGAAGGAAGAAATCACCTTAACGGGTGGACTGGAGTAGCTTGAGTGATTTATCAAGTGAACCAGGATAAAATCCTTGTGTGCTTCTCTATCTCTTATCTTTAGCACTTAAGTTCTCGAAAGATTTGTCAAAATCTTTAAGGTGGAAGTTTTGTACTGAAAACGTTATTCAAACCCCCCCTTTCTACCGTTTTTCATACCTTCAATTGGTATCAGAGCGCAAGTTCTGATTACCACACCTAACAGTGTTCAGTGATCCGGGCCGGTGTGAAAAACAATGGCTGCCATCACCAGTGAAACTCAAAGAGATGGTTACAATGCAAAGCCTCCTATGTTCGACGGTCAAAGGTTCGAATATTGGAAAGATAGACTGGAAAGTTTCTTTCTGGGTTTCGATGCAGATCTCTGGGATATTATTGTGGATGGCTACGAGCGTCCAGTTGATGCAGGTGGCAAGAAGATCCCAAGGTCAGAGATGACTGCAGATCAAAAGAAGCTGTACTCACAACATCACAAAGCAAGAGCAATTCTTCTAAGTGCTATTTCCTATGAAGAGTACCAGAAGATTACAGATCGTGAGTTTGCTAAAGGCATTTTTGAATCTCTGAAGATGTCTCATGAAGGAAACAAGAAAGTCAAAGAATCAAAGGCATTGTCTTTGATCCAAAAGTATGAATCCTTCATCATGGAGCCAAATGAGTCCATTGAAGAAATGTTCTCCAGATTTCAATTGCTTGTAGCTGGCATACGACCTCTCAACAAGAGCTACACAACAAAAGATCATGTCATAAGGGTCATCAGGTGTCTTCCTGAAAGTTGGATGCCCTTGGTGACTTCAATAGAGCTCACGAGAGATGTTGAGAATATGAGTTTAGAAGAACTCATCAGCATTTTGAAATGCCATGAGCTGAAGCGCTCAGAGATGCAAGATCTGAGGAAAAAGTCCATAGCCTTGAAATCCAAATCTGAAAAGGCTAAGGTTGAGAAGTCAAAGGCTCTTCAAGCTGAAGAAGAAGAATCTGAAGAAGCATCAGAAGATTCTGATGAAGATGAGCTGACTCTGATCTCCAAGAGACT
The DNA here is from genome assembly GCF_012489685.1 of Lotus japonicus. Lineage (NCBI taxonomy): Eukaryota > Viridiplantae > Streptophyta > Magnoliopsida > Fabales > Fabaceae > Lotus > Lotus japonicus. Next base: position 19,978,343 of record NC_080041.1, on the reverse strand, counting down.
CAACCGCATCTGGAAGCACAGGCATAGCAAGTTCAAAGGCTCTGGAAAGGCAAAAGGAAAGTATGAGTCCTCAGGCCAGAAGAAGTCTTCAATCAAGGAAGTCACATGTTTTGAGTGCAAAGAATCTGGGCACTACAAAAGTGATTGTCCAAAGTTGAAGAAAGACAAGAAGCCAAAGAAGCACTTCAAGACCAAGAAGAGTCTGATGGTGACATTCGATGAATCAGAGTCAGAGGATGTTGACTCTGATGGTGAAGTCCAAGGACTCATGGCCATTGTCAAAGACAAAGGAGCAGAGTCAAAGGAAGCTGTTGACTCTGACTCAGAATCAGAAGGAGATCCTAACTCAGACGATGAAAATGAGGTATTTGCTTCTTTTTCTACCTCTGAACTGAAACATGCTTTGTCTGATATCATGGATAAGTATAACTCCTTATTGTCTAAGCATAAAAAGTTGAAAAAGAACTTATCTGCTGTCTCCAAGACTCCTTCTGAACATGAGAAAATTATTTCTGATTTGAAAAATGAAAATCATGCTTTGGTAAATTCTAACTCTGTGCTTAAGAACCAGATTGCTAAGTTAGAAGAAATTGTTGCCTGTGATGCCTCTGATTGTAGAAATGAATCTAAGTATGAAAAGTCTTTTCAAAGATTCCTAGCTAAAAGCGTGGATAGAAGCTTAATGGCTTCAATGATCTATGGCGTAAGCAGAAATGGAATGCATGGCATTGGCTATTCTAAACCAATTAGAAATGAGCCTTCTGTGTCTAAAGCTAAGTCCTTGTATGAATGCTTTGTTCCCTCTGGTACCATATTGCCTGATCCTGTACCTGCTAAAGTTGCTAAACATCCTCTTAAAAAGGGATCTTTCTCTATGACTAAATATCATGCAAATATTCCTTTAAAATATTATGTTGAGACACCCAAGGTGATCAGAACCTCTGGGGTAACTAACAAAAGAGGACCCAGAAAGTGGGTACCTAAGGACAAGATTATCTATGTTGCAGATATCCTTGATAGCTCCACTGAAACACCAATCATGGTATCTGGACAGTGGATGCTCGCGTCACATGACGGGAGAAAAGCGTATGTTCCGAGAGCTGAAACTTAAGCCTGGAGGCGAAGTTGGCTTCGGAGGAAATGAAAAGGGTAAAATTGTTGGTACTGGTACTATTTGTGTAGATAGTAGCCCATGCATTGATAATGTTTTATTGGTAGACGGCTTAACACATAACTTATTGTCTATAAGTCAATTAGCTGACAAGGGTTATGATGTTATATTCAATCAAAAGTCCTGCCGGGCTGTAAGTCAGATCGATGGCTCTGTTCTATTTAACAGCAAGAGGAAGAACAACATCTATAAGATCAGATTATCTGAGTTGGAGGCTCAGAATGTGAAGTGTCTTCTGTCTGTTAATGAAGAGCAGTGGGTATGGCATAGACGGTTAGGGCATGCCAGTATGAGAAAGATTTCTCAGCTGAGCAAGCTAAACCTTGTCAGGGGCTTACCCAATCTGAAGTTCGCTTCAGACGCTCTTTGTGAAGCATGTCAGAAAGGCAAATTCACAAAAGTCCCTTTCAAGGCAAAGAATGTTGTCTCAACCTCAAGGCCGTTGGAACTTCTGCATATCGACCTTTTTGGACCAGTGAAAACTGAGTCTATAGGTGGCAAGAGATATGGGATGGTTATCGTTGATGACTATAGCCGCTGGACATGGGTAAAGTTTCTAACCCGCAAGGATGAGTCTCATGCTGTGTTCTCTACCTTCATTGCTCAAGTGCAAAACGAGAAGGCTTGTAGGATTGTGCGTGTCAGAAGTGACCATGGTGGAGAGTTTGAGAATGACAAGTTTGAGAGTCTGTTTGATTCCTATGGAATTGCACATGATTTCTCTTGTCCCAGAACTCCTCAACAAAATGGTGTTGTTGAGAGGAAGAACAGAACTCTTCAGGAGATGGCTAGAACCATGCTCCAAGAAACTGGCATGGCTAAGCATTTTTGGGCAGAGGCAGTAAATACAGCATGTTACATTCAGAACAGAATCTCTGTGAGACCAATTCTGAATAAGACTCCTTATGAATTGTGGAAGAACATAAAACCCAACATTTCTTATTTTCATCCTTTTGGCTGGGTTTGTTATGTTCTCAATACTAAGGATAGATTGCATAAATTTGATGCTAAGTCTTCTAAGTGTCTATTACTTGGTTATTCTGATAGATCTAAAGGTTTTAGATTTTATAATACTGATGCTAAGACTATTGAAGAATCTATTCATGTTAGATTTGATGATAAGCTTGACTCTGACCAGTCAAAGCTAGTTGAAAAGTTTGCAGATTTAAGCATTAATGTTTCTGACAAAGGCAAAGCTCCAGAGGAAGTTGAGCCAGAGGAAGATGAACCAGAGGAAGAAGCTGGTCCCTCTAACTCACAAACTCTGAAGAAGAGCAGAATCACTGCAGCTCACCCTAAGGAATTGATTCTAGGCAACAAAGACGAACCAGTCAGAACCAGATCTGCCTTCAGACCCTCTGAAGAGACCTTGCTGAGTCTGAAAGGATTGGTGTCCTTAATTGAACCCAAGTCCATAGATGAAGCTCTTCAGGACAAGGATTGGATTCTGGCCATGGAAGAAGAATTGAATCAATTCTCCAAGAACGATGTTTGGAGCTTAGTGAAGAAGCCTGAGAGTGTCCATGTTATTGGAACGAAATGGGTATTCAGAAACAAGCTGAATGAGAAAGGAGATGTAGTCAGAAATAAGGCAAGGCTAGTTGCTCAAGGCTACAGTCAGCAGGAAGGAATAGACTACACTGAAACATTTGCTCCAGTAGCAAGACTGGAAGCAATCAGACTGTTGATCTCTTTCTCAATAAATCACAACATAGTTCTACATCAGATGGACGTAAAGAGTGCCTTCCTAAATGGTTATATCTCAGAGGAAGTCTATGTTCATCAACCCCCAGGTTTTGAAGATGAAAAGAAACCAGACCATGTGTTCAAATTGAAGAAATCACTCTACGGTCTGAAGCAAGCTCCCAGAGCATGGTATGAGAGACTTAGCTCATTCCTTCTGGAGAATGAGTTTGTAAGGGGTAAAGTAGATACAACTCTTTTTTGCAAGACTTATAAAGATGATATCTTAATTGTGCAAATTTATGTTGATGATATTATATTTGGTTCTGCTAATCAATCTCTATGCAAAGAATTTTCTGAGATGATGCAGGCTGAATTTGAGATGAGTATGATGGGAGAATTAAAGTACTTTCTGGGAATACAAGTTGATCAAACACCAGAAGGAACATATATCCATCAGAGCAAGTACACTAAAGAACTTCTGAAGAAGTTCAATATGCTGGAATCTACAGTGGCCAAGACTCCAATGCATCCAACATGCATTATGGAGAAAGAAGATATAAGTGGTAAAGTATGTCAGAAGCTCTATCGTGGCATGATAGGTTCACTTCTATACTTAACTGCATCTAGGCCAGACATATTATTTAGTGTTCACTTATGTGCTCGCTTCCAATCAGATCCAAGGGAAACCCACTTAACTGCTGTTAAGAGGATCCTAAGGTATCTGAAAGGCACCACTAACCTTGGCTTGATGTATAAGAAAACATCAGAGTATAAGCTTTCAGGTTATTGTGATGCTGATTATGCTGGAGATAGAACAGAGAGAAAAAGTACTTCCGGAAATTGTCAATTTCTGGGAAGCAATCTAGTCTCATGGGCAAGCAAGAGGCAATCAACCATTGCACTATCAACTGCAGAGGCAGAATATATCTCAGCAGCAATATGCAGCACTCAGATGCTCTGGATGAAACATCAGCTGGAGGATTATCAGATCCTTGAGAGCAATATCCCAATCTATTGTGATAACACTGCTGCAATCTCATTGAGTAAGAATCCTATCTTGCATTCAAGGGCAAAGCACATTGAGGTAAAGTATCACTTTATTAGAGATTATGTACAGAAGGGCGTACTTCTTCTGAAGTTTGTTGATACTGACCATCAATGGGCAGATATCTTTACAAAGCCCTTAGCAGAGGATAGATTTAATTTTATTCTGAAAAATCTAAATATGGACTTTTGTCCAGAGTGAAGATGGATCAGAACCTCTGACTATGATACTTCTTGATCAGAAGATGTCTAGTCCAGAAGGTAACTCAATCAGAGTGTGTGTACCCACTGGTACTGACTCTGAAGCTGAGACAACAACACGTGTGTCAGAATTTCTGATGCATAGTTCCTTGTGCCCCATAGTTCCTTGTGCCCGTGTGACAGTCTGTTATGATTGCGTGTAGATATGCTTATCTCCTGTGTGTGATTTGTGTATTTTACTGTTACTATCTATCTTTAATTTTCAGCCGTTGATCTTAAAGTGCTTTTTGAATCAACAACGGTTATTTGATAAAACCCACTATACACACACGTTCTCTTTCACTTCCGGTTTTCACTCTCGCTCTCTCTGCTTTTCAAAACCGCCTTTTTCTCGATTTCTCTCTCGATCTCTCTTCATCTTTTACCTTCATCTTCTACCTCAAACCTTCAACCTCTTCAAAATGGTAAGACAAACCAGAAGATCTAATGCAGATGCACCTCAGTTCCCTCACATGGTAGTTGGTCTAGCAACGGGTCAAAGGGGCTCTGAGAACCCGGCACAAGAACAAGTTCAAGCTCAAGAGCAGATTGTTCCAATTGCAGAACGGGGCTGTGCCGTTCACTGCGTATTTGCTCCTGAGGAACTCCAAGTCCTGGCAGAATGGAGATTCAACCTCGACAATCTGGCTGCAAATGGGTATGATCTTCGTCCTGAAGTCCAAGCTCAAGGTTGGGGAAATTACTTCAACCGACTTCGAGGACCGGTGTATGAGAAACTGGTAAAGGAATTTTGGAAGCACGCCGACTGCGATGATACTCAGGTGGTCTGTCATATTCTTGGGAGAAAGATCATCATCACTGAGAAGTCATTCGTGCACTTACTGGGTGCAAACACTGCTTATGGGTTTCGTTTCCAACTCACGGAATCGAAGCTGAAACCTAGCACCAAGGACAAAATCAACCAGGCCCTGTACACCACTTTCAAACCGGGCAAGACGAGTTACAAGGTGATGGACCTTCATCCCAAACTCAGAATCTGGCACAAGATCCTGCTTCACTGCATAAACCAGAGACCGAAGGGCAGTTCTCCAGACTACATCAACTTCAACCAGAAGGTGATGTTGTTCTTCATCCAAGATCAGAAGAAGATCTGCCTTCCCTACTTCCTGTTCTCCTACTTGAAGGAATGCATCCGGAAGTCTCGCACCACCGCCTCCATCAAGTCTGCAATCAAATATATCCCTTTTGGGAGGCTGCTCTCAGACTTTCTCATTGAAAGCAACTTGGTGCAAGATTTGATCCATGCTGGATGTGTAGAGGATCTAAGCACAATTGTAAGTGATGTCTTCACTGCAAACTCCCTGAAGAAGATGGGTTTGGTCCAGAAGAAGATTGCTCCTGCTCATGAAGACACATCTTCTGAAATCAGAGGAAGAAGAATGCCTCTGAATGACTACCCTCTGTGGACACAAGCGGACAATCCTGACGCCATCAGATGCTATGTTGAAGACCTCAGGGCTCAAGGTTTCGAAATTGACCTTGATGATTTCGTCAGCAGACTACCACCAGCTCCAGAGTTTCCTTCTCCTCCCAAGAGGAAAGCTCAGAGGAAGATGGTTCTGGACGAATCTTCTGAGGAATCTGATGTCCCTCCGGTCAAGAAGGCGAAGAGAAAGCCTGATGATGGTGATGATAGTGATAGTGAGGATGGTCCTCCCAAGAAGAAGAAGAAGAAAGTCAGAATCGTGGTGAAGCCTACTCGGGTGGAACCAGCTGCTGAAGTGGTCAGAAGGACTGAACCTCCTGCCAGAGTGACTCGATCATCAGCACATTCAAGTAAGCCTGCACTTGCTTCTGATGATGATTTGAATTTATTTGATGCACTCCCTATTTCTGCTATGCTCAAACACTCCTCAAATCCCCTCACTCCTATTCCTGAATCCCAACCAGCCGCACAAACCACCACTCCACCACATTCCCCAAGATCTTCCTTCTTTCAACCTTCTCCTACTGAAGCACCTCTCTGGAATTTGCTTCAGAATCAACCCTCTAGGTCAGAAGAACCAACCTCTCTCCTCACCATTCCGTACGACCCATTACTTTCTGAACCAATCATCCATGAACAACCCGAGCCAAACCAAACAGAACCACAACCCAGAACGTCTGATCACTCTGCTCCCAGAGCATCAGAACGTCCTGCTGCTAGAACCACGGATACAGACTCTTCAACAGCCTTTACACCTGTATCCTTCCCAACCAATGTTGCTGATTCTTCTCCCTCCAATAACTCTGAATCCATTCGAAAATTCATGGAGGTTAGAAAAGAAAAGGTGTCTACCTTGGAAGAATATTACCTAACTTGTCCAAGCCCTAGGAGATATCCTGGCCCTAGACCTGAACGTCTAGTAGACCCAGATGAACCTATCTTGGCTAATCCTTTACAAGAGGCAGACCCCTTGGTTCAACAAGCTCACCATGTCCCTGACCAACAAGAGCCTATTCAACCTGAACCTGAACCCGAACATTCAGTGTCTAACCAATCCTCGGTTAGATCACCTCATCCTCTGGTTGAAACTTCAGACCCTCACCTTGGAACCTCTGAACCCAATGCTCCTATGATTAACATTGGTTCTCCACAAGGTGTCTCTGAAGCTCATAGCAGCAATCACCCAGCCTCTCCTGAAACCAACCTCTCCATAATTCCCTATACTCACCTTCAACCCACATCTCTCTCTGAGTGCATCAATATTTTCTATCATGAAGCCTCCTTGAGGCTCCGCAATGTGCACGGTCAGACTGACCTCAGTGAGAATGCTGAAAGTGTGGCTGATGAGTGGAACACTCTGAGCACTTGGCTAGTGGCTCAAGTTCCAATTATGATGCAGCTCCTGCATGCAGAGGGCAGTCAGAGGATTGAGGCTGCCAAGCAAAGGTTTGCTAGAAGGGTGGCTCTTCATGAACTAGAACAGAGAAATAAGCTTCTTGAAGCTATTGAAGAAGCCAAGAGAAAGCAAGAACAAGCAGAAGAAGCTGCACGTCAAGCAGCAGCTCAAGCTGTACAAGCCAGACTTGAGGCAGAGCGACTTGAAGCTGAGGCTGAAGCTCTTAGATGCCAAGCACTTGCACCAGTTGTGTTTACTCCTGCTGCTTCTGCTTCCATTCCAGATCCTCAAGCTGCTCAGAATGTTCCTTCCAGTTCTACTCAGACAAGCTCATCCAGACTCGACATCATGGAACAGCGTCTTGACATTCATGAATCCATGCTGATTGAGATGAAGCAAATGATGATGGTGTTGGGTCCAGGTGGGCCAGCATCCTGCCTGCAGGTAGCATTCGAAACGGGGCGCTGTCTGCTACGCTATAAGAAATAACGTTGCGCCCTCACTAACACCAATTGGTTTTGGCGTAGTGGTAAGCGCGTGATCCTACAAGTGGTATCAGAGCGCATAAGTGATCAGAGTCATGGACAAGGTATCAGAGTCTTGGGTATCAGAGTCAACTTAGAATCACTTCAGAAGAAGTGAAATGTATTCCTTGTATTTGCCCAGTGACACATCTATGGTCATGAAGGTGGAACTCTTAAAATCTCCAAAAGAAAAATAAGTCACACTAACACATCTTACACATCAAAAACTGGGTTTACTCCCCCTTTTTGTCATAAGCAAAAAGCTTGGGGTGTGAAAAACTTAGCTTGAAGTACAAGGTACTTCCCCCTTAGAGAAGGTCTAAGTTGAAAGAAAATGAAGACGATGTAAGAATCAGAGTGAGGCGATAATAAATAGAAGAGTTAATGCAAGGGATGAACGTTTACCACCGGTCAAGTGAGGAAATAGAAGGGTCAGTTACCAAGTACTTAACCTCGAGAAACTGTAAGAGCATTAACTTTCAGAGAGAAAGTGAAGCCTATAAAAACGTTGGAGAGAAAGGTAAGCTTCACACCTCGAATAAGATTCAAAAAAAAATGGGATCATACAGAATGGCATTAGAAGAGCTCAGAAGGAAGGCGTTTGAGGAAGATATGTTCCTCAATATTAGGCATCCCGATGGTACAAAGACCATACAAGAGCTGACGAAGACACTGCTTGAAGAAGATCTTGGTCCAGAGATGGAGAAAGATCTGAAGGAGTTCCTCTGCTTCGTGGAAGAGATTCAGGAGCTTTGCCAGCGGGAGCTGAATCTGCTGGAAGAGAAGGAGACTGTGGAAAAGAGACTTAAGACGACAGAAGATAGTCTAGAAAAAGATGATCTGAGCATCAAACTTGGCAACATAGAGTATGCATTGGATCGTCTGGAGAAGGAAAGAGTGGAGCAGCGCCAAGAATGCAGAAGAATGAGGAAGGATCCTTCATTCTAGATATAGGGAATAATGTATGATGGAAAGAATTATGATGTAAACATAGAACAATTATGAATAAAACAGGTTTTGCAAACATATGTGCCACAAATATATATAGATATATGCATATAGAATCACAAATGAACAAATTAAAGTAAGTAAATAAGCAGAGTTTAAATAAAACAACGTTAAATAAAAAGGAAAAGGAAGAAAAAGAAGAGATCCTAAAAACTAAGATTTGTCAGTACGGCGCAGAAGTTCCATCATCATGTGCTTCATCTCAATCAGCATGGATTCATGAGTGTCAAGACGTTGTTCCATGATGTCGAGTCTGGATGAGCTTGTCGGAGTAGAGCTGGAAGGAACGTTCTGAGCAGCTTGAGGTTCTGGAATGGAAGCAGAAGCAGCAGGAGTAAACAGAACTGGTGCAAGTCGCTCTGCCTCAGCTTCAGCTTCAAGACGTTCTGCCTCAAGTCTGGCTTGTTCAGCCTGAGCTGCTGCTTGACGGGCAGCTTCTTCTTCTTGTTCTTTCTGTCTCTTGGCTTCTTCAATGGCTTCAAGAAGCTTGGTTCTCTGTTCGAGTTCATGAAGAGCCACCCTCCTAGCAAACCTTTGCTTTGCAGCCTCAATGCTCTGACTTCCCTCTGCATGCAGGAGCTGCAGCATAACGGGAAACTGAGCCACCAGCCAAGTGCTCAAATTGTTCCACTCATCAGCCACATTTTCAGCATTCTCACTGAGGTCAGTCTGACCGTGCACATTGCGGAGCCTCAAGGAGGCTTCATGATTGAAAATATTGATGCACTCAGAGAGAGATGTGGGTTGAAGGTGAGTATAGGGAATGATGGAGAGGTTGGGTGCAGGAGAGGCTGGGTGATTGCTGCTATGAGCTTCAGAGGCACCTTGTGGAGAACCAATGTTAATTATGGGAGCATTGGGTTCAGAGGTTCCACGGTGAGGGTCTGAAGTTTCAACCAGAGGGTGAGGTGATCTAACCGAGGATTGGTTAGATACTGATTGTTCAGGTTCAGGGTCTGGTTGAATTGGCTCTTGTTGGTCAGGGACAGGGTGAGCTTGTTGGACTAAGGGGTCTGCCTCTTGGATAGGATTGGCCAAGATAGGTTCATCTGGGTCAACTAGACGTTCAGGTCTAGGGCCAGGATATTGCCTAGGGCTTGGACAGGTAAGGTAATATTCTTCCAAGGCAGATACCTTCTCTTTCCTAACCTCCATGAATTTTCTAAGTGATTCAGAGGTATTGGAGGGAGGAGAGTCAAAGACATTGATGGGGAAGGATACAGGTGTGAAGGCTGATGAAGAGTCTGTATCCGTGGTTCTGACAGCAGGACGTGCTGATGCTCTGGGAGCAGAGTGATCAGACGTTCTGGGTTGTGGTTCTGTTGGTTTGGGTTCTGGTTGGTTGGGGATGATGGGTTCAGAAGTTAATGGGTCGTATGGAATGGTAAGGAGAGAGGTTGGATCTTCTGACCTAGAGGGTTGGTTCTGAAGCAAATTCCAGAGTGGTGCTTCAGTAGGAGAAGGTTGAAAGAATGAAGATCTTGGGGAATGTGGTGGAGAGGTGGTTTGTGCGGCTGGCTGGGATTCATGAATAGGAGTGAGGGGATTTGAAGAGTGTTGGAGTAAGGCAGAAATTGGGAGTGCATCAAATAAATTCAAATCATCATCAGAGGTAAGTGCAGGCTTACTTGTATGTGCTGATGATCGAGTCACTCTGGCAGGAGGTTCAGTCCTTCTGACCTCTGCAGCAGCTGGTTCCACCCGAGTAGGCTTCACCACAATTCTGACTTTCTTCTGCTTCTTCTTTGGAGGACCATCCTCACTATCATCACCATCATCATCAGCAGGCTTGCTCTTCGCCTTCTTGACCAGAGGGACATCAGATTCCTCTGAGGATTCGTCCAGAACCATCTTCCTCTTGGTTTTCTTCTTGGGAGGAGAAGGAAACTCTGGAGCTGGTGGAAGTCTGCTGACGAAATCATCAAGGTCAATCTCGAATCCTTGAGCCCTGAGGTCTTCAACATAGCATCTGATGGCTTCAGGATGGTCTGCTTGAGTCCACAGAGGGTAGTCATTCAGAGGCATTCTTCTTCCTCTGATCTCAGAAGATGTGTCCTCATGAGCAGGAGCAATCTTCTTCTGGACCAAACCCATCTTCTTCAGAGAGTTGGCAGTGAAGACATCGCTAACAATTGTGCTCAAATCCTCTGTGCAACCAGCATTGATCAAATCTTGCACCAAGTTGCTTTCAATGAGAAAGTCTGAGATCAGCCTCCCAAAAGGGATATATTTGATGGCTGACTTGATGGAGGAGGTGGTGCGAGACTTCCGGATGCATTCCTTCAAATAGGAGAACTGGAAGTAGGGAAGGCAGATCTTCTCCTTGTCTTGAATGAAGAACAGCATCGCCTTCTGATTGAAGTTGATGTAGTCTGGAGAACTGCCTTTTGGTCGTTGATTGATGCAGTTGAGCAGGATCTTGTGCCAGACCCTGAGTTTGGGTTGAAGGTCCATCACTTTGTAGCTCGTCTTGCCCGGTTTGAAGGTGGTGTACAGGGCCTTGTTGACGATGTCCTTGGTTCTGGGTTTCAGCTTCGATTCCGTCAGTGAGAACCGATACCCATGAGCAGTTTCTGCACCTAGCAGATTCACGAATGACTTCTCCGTGATGATGATCTTCCTACCCAGTATGTAAGAGACCACCTGAGTGTCATCACAATCAGCGTGCTTCCAGAATTCCTTTACCAGCTTCTCATACACCGGTCCTCGAAGTCGATTGAAGTAGTTTCCCCAACCTTGAGCTTGGACTTCAGGACGGAGATCAAACCCATTTGCAGCCAAGTTGTCGAGGTTGAATCTCCATTCTGCAAGGACTTGGAGTTCCTCAGGAGGAAATACACAGTGAACGGCACAGCCCCGTTCTGCAATAGGAACAATCTCCTCTTGAGCTTGAGCTTGTTCTTGTGCTGGGTTCTCAGAGCCCCGTTGACCCGTTGCCAACCCGACTACCATGTGAGGGAACTGAGGTGCATCTGCAGTAGATCTTCTGGTTTGTCTCACCATTTTGAAGAGGTTGAAGGTTTGAGGTAGAAGATGAAGTTTGAAGGATGAAGAGAGATCGAGAGAGAAATCACGAAGGAGGCGGTTTTGAAAAGCAGGGAGTGCGAGAGTGAAAACCGGAAGTGAGAGAGAACGTGTGTGTATAGTGGGTTTTATCAAATAACCGTTGTTGATTCAAAAAACACTTTAAGATCAACGGTTGAAAATTAAAGATAGACAGTAACAGTAAAATACACAATCACACACAGAAGATAAGCATATCTACACGCAATCACAACAGACTGTCACACGGGCACAAGGAACTATGCATCAGAAATTCTGACGCACGTGTTGTTGTCTCAGCTTCAGAGTCAGTACCAGTGGGCACACACACTCTGATTGAGTTACCTTCTGGACTAGACATCTTCTGATCAAGAAGTATCATAGTCAGAGGTTCTGATCTATCTTCACTCTGGACAAAAGTCCATGTTTAGATTTTTCAGAATAAAATTAAATCTATCTTCAGCTAAGGGCTTTGTAAAGATATCTGCCCATTGATGGTCAGTATCAACAAACTTCAGAAGAAGTACGCCCTTCTGCACATAATCTCTAATGAAGTGATACTTTACCTCAATGTGCTTTGCCCTTGAATGCAAGATAGGATTCTTGCTCAACGAAATTGCAGCAGTGTTATCACAATAGATTGGGATATTGCTCTCAAGGATCTGATAATCCTCCAGCTGATGTTTCATCCAGAGCATCTGAGTGCTGCATATTGCTGCTGAGATATATTCTGCCTCTGCAGTTGATAGAGCAATGGTTGATTGCCTCTTGCTTGCCCATGAGACTAGATTGCTTCCCAGAAATTGACAATTTCCAGAAGTACTTTTTCTCTCTGTTCTATCTCCAGCATAATCAGCATCACAATAACCTGAAAGCTTATACTCTGATGTTTTCTTATACATCAAGCCAAGGTTAGTGGTGCCTTTCAGATACCTTAGGATCCTCTTAACAGCAGTTAAGTGGGTTTCCCTTGGATCTGATTGGAAACGAGCACATAAATGAACACTAAATAGTATGTCTGGCCTAGATGCAGTTAAGTACAGAAGTGAACCTATCATGCCACGATAGAGCTTCTGACATACTTTACCACTTATATCTTCTTTTTCCAGAATGCATGTTGGATGCATTGGAGTCTTGGCCACTGTAGATTCCAGCATATTGAACTTCTTCAGAAGTTCCTTAGTGTACTTGCTCTGATGGATATATGTTCCTTCTGGTGTTTGATCAACTTGTATTCCCAGAAAGTACTTTAATTCTCCCATCATACTCATCTCAAATTCAGCCTGCATCATCTCAGAAAATTCTTTGCATAGAGATTGATTAGCAGAACCAAATATAATATCATCAACATAAATTTGCACAATTAAGATATCATCTTTATAAGTCTTGCAAAAGAGAGTTGTATCTACTTTACCCCTTACAAACTCATTCTCCAGAAGGAATGAGCTAAGTCTCTCATACCATGCTCTGGGAGCTTGCTTCAGACCGTAGAGTGATTTCTTCAATTTGAACACATGGTCTGGTTTCTTTTCATCTTCAAAACCTGGGGGTTGATGAACATAGACTTCCTCTGAGATATAACCATTTAGGAAGGCACTCTTTACGTCCATCTGATGTAGAACTATGTTGTGATTTACTGAGAAAGAAATCAATAGTCTGATTGCTTCCAGTCTTGCTACTGGAGCAAATGTTTCAGTGTAGTCTATTCCTTCCTGCTGGCTGTAGCCTTGAGCAACTAGCCTTGCCTTGTTTCTGACTACATCTCCTTTCTCATTTAGCTTGTTTTTGAATACCCATTTCGTTCCAATAACATGGACATTCTCAGGCTTCTTCACTAAGCTCCAAACATCGTTCTTGGAGAATTGATTCAATTCTTCTTCCATGGCCAGAATCCAATCCTTGTCCTGAAGAGCTTCATCTATGGACTTGGGTTCAATTAAGGACACCAATCCTTTCAGACTCAGCAAGGTCTCTTCAGAGGGTCTGAAGGCAGATCTGGTTCTGACTGGTTCATCTTTGTTGCCCAGAATCAATTCCTTAGGATGAGCTGCAGTGATTCTGCTCTTCTTCAGAGTTTGTGAGTTAGAGGGACCAGCTTCTTCCTCTGGTTCATCTTCCTCTGGCTCAACTTCCTCTGGAGCTTTGCCTTTGTCAGAAACATTAATGCTTAAATCTGCAAACTTTTCAACTAGCTTTGACTGATCACTTGTAGGATCACGCGCTTACCACTACGCCAAAACCAATTGGTGTTAGTGAGGGCGCAACGTTATTTCTTATAGCGTAGCAGACAGCGCCCCGTTTCGAATGCTACCTGCAGGCAGGATGCTGGCCCACCTGGACCCAACAGATGGAACTTCTGCGACGATCTGACAAACCTTAGTTTTAGGATCTCTTCATTTTCTTTCTTTTTATCTAACGTTGTTTTATTTAAACTCTGTTTCTTTTTTTTATTTACTTATTCTATTTTATTCGTTTGTGATTATATATGCATATCTATATGATGCCTTCTTCCTCAGCTCTTCTAGTGCTACGTTGTATGATGCCATTTTTTTACTGAAAATTATTCGAGGTGTGAAGCTTACCTTTCTCTCCAACGCTTTATATAGGCTTCACTTTCTCTCTGCAAGTTAATGCTCCTACAGTTTCTCGAGGTTAAGTTCTTGGTAACTGACCCTTCTATTTACTCACTTGACCGGTGGTAAACGTTCATCCCTTGCATTAACTCTTTTATTTATTTCGCCTAACTCTGATTCTTACATCATTTTCATTTTCTTTAAACTTAGACCTTCTCTAAGGGGGAGTACCTTGTACTTCAAGCTAAGTTTTTCACACCCCAGGCTTTTTGCTTATGACAAAAAGGGGGAGTAAACCCAGTTTTTGATGTGTTAGTGTGATTTATTTTTCTTTTGGAGATTTTAAGAGTTCCACCTTCATGACCATAGATGTGTCACTGGGCAAATACAAGGAATACATTTCACTTCTTCTGAAGTGATTCTAAGTTGACTCTGATACCCAAGACTCTGATACCTTGTCCATGACTCTGATCACTTATGCGCTCTGATTATTCGTTTTTCATCTATGTCATAAGTTTTTCATTCTGAACTCTTACATCATTTAGCTCAGAATCTAGACTTTACTAACGTTTTCATCAAGTATTAGATTCAGGGGGAGCTAAGCTCAGAATCAAGCAGTGACTTGAATTCAGAATGAGCAAGATAAACTATTCACATCAGGATAAGTCTTATTCTATATCTCTAAACTCTGAGTGAATTCAGTTTAATGTTTAAGAATTGTTCATCAAAAATCCTAGTTTTGTCATCATCAAAAAGGGGGAGATTGTAAGATCAAGTTTTGATCGAGTAGTACAACTCTATGTTTTGATGATTACAAGTTAACCTTTTGATATGAACAATTGTGGTACTCTAACGTGTTTTTCTGAGTGTGCTATTTACAGGCTCTGACCTCAACTCAATCTCACACAAATCAGAAGCACTGTGTATAAAGAGTAACCCAAGCAACGCTTTCGCATTCACCATGTTCAGTATGAACAGTGGAAAAGCTTCAGAAGTTCTGAAGCTATACAAACTCTGATGTGGACTCAGTCGCTAGAAGCTCTGAAGATCCAGAAGTTCTGATAACCAAGAAACACTGAAGGTTCAGATGTTCTGATGGTGTAGAAGACTCTGAAGATCCAGAAGCTGAATAGTGGAAACTCTGAAGTCCAGAAGCAAGAAACTCTGAAGGCCATGTTCTTCCCTCTGAGTTCAGAATCAGAAGATACAATGGTCAGAGGATCTGTGCTTTCCCTCTGACTCTGATCAACCGGCTTCACAAGTTCCAATACGAAGCATTCCTCTGATCAGAAGTCTCCTAGGTTAAAAGGTCAAGTCGCTATCCAAGTACAAAAGCAAGTGTACCTTCCTGACGACCTACCTAACGTTCTCAGCCACAGCAGAAGCTGGATTTTCCAGAACTGCCCTCCAACGGTAGCATTTCCCATGCAACGCTCAACCCTAATCCTTGGAGTATATATAGAGGCTGAAGATTGAAAGAAGCGGCTAAGAAGAAAAAAAGTAACACATACGCGCAAGACATATTCAAAATATTCTAAGCTTTCTTTCATCTGAAATTCATTGAGTTTACTATTAGCTTTTTAGAAGCAAATCTCTTGTAAACATTTCTTTGATAAACAGTTTGTTTAGTTCCTTTAGGAGATCAAGGTTGATCGGATCCTAGAGAAGACTAAGAGAGTGAATCTTAGTGTGAGCTAAGTCAGTGTAATTGTTAGTCACTTGTAGGTTTCAAGTGCAGTTGTAACTCTTACCTGATTAGTGGATTGCCTTCATTCTAAGAAGGAAGAAATCACCTTAACGGGTGGACTGGAGTAGCTTGAGTGATTTATCAAGTGAACCAGGATAAAATCCTTGTGTGCTTCTCTATCTCTTATCTTTAGCACTTAAGTTCTCGAAAGATTTGTCAAAATCTTTAAGGTGGAAGTTTTGTACTGAAAACGTTATTCAAACCCCCCCTTTCTACCGTTTTTCATACCTTCAGAGGAGACAAGGGAAAGGCGGTTCAACAGGAAGTTGACAAGTTGCTGGCGGCAGAGTTCATCAGGGAAGTGAAGTATCCGACGTGGTTGGCGAACGTCGTAATGGTGAAGAAGGCGAACGGGAAGTGGCGAATGTGTGTAGATTACACAGATTTAAACAAAGCATGTCCAAAAGATTTGTATCCCCTTCCCAGCATTGATAGCCTTGTTGATGGTGCCTCGGGCAACGAACTGCTTAGCTTGATGGATGCTTATTCTGGCTATCATCAAATCCGCATGCACCCGGCAGACGAGGACAAAACGGCTTTCATGACCGCCAGAGTCAATTATTGCTATCGCACCATGCCGTTTGGACTAAAGAACGTTGGGGCGACCTACCAAAGATTGATGGATAGGGTTTTTGTTGGGCAGGTGGGGAGAAACATGGAAGTTTACGTCGATGATATGATCGTTAAGTCAGTACGTGGTTTGGATCATCATCAAGATCTGGAAGAAGCATTCGGCGAGATCAGGAAGCACAATATGCGCCTTAACCCGGAGAAGTGCTCTTTTGGTGTTCAGGGTGGCAAGTTTCTGGGATTCATGATCACATCCAGGGGAATAGAGATAAACCCGGACAAATGCAAGGCGATTCAACAGATGAAAAGTCCCTCTAATGTGAAAGAAGTCCAACGTTTAACCGGGCGAATAGCAGCTCTATCTCGTTTTCTCCCTAAGTCTGGCGATAGATCTTTCCCATTTTTCAAGTGTCTTCGAAAAAATGCTGCATTTGAGTGGACAGCGGAGTGTGAGGAAGCTTTTGTTCGCCTCAAAGAGCTCCTGTCATCACCGCCGATCTTGTCAAAACCAATGCAGGGGCACCCGCTGCACTTGTATTTTGCTGTGAGTGATAGTGCTCTGAGTTCTGTGATATTGCAGGAGGTGGATGGCGAACATCGAGTTATTTATTTCGTTAGCCACACACTCCAGGGCGCAGAGGTCAGATACCAAAAAATCGAGAAGGCAGCATTGGCGGTCCTCGTCACCGCCCGGCGGTTAAGACCTTACTTTTAGAGTTTTCCAGTAAGGGTGCGAACGGATTTACCCCTGAGACAAGTGTTGCAAAAACCGGTTTTGTCAGGCAGATTGGTCGCCTGGTCGGTTGAATTGTCCGAATATGGTTTGCAATATGATAAACGAGGCAAGGTTGGCGCACAGTCGCTGGCTGATTTTGTGGGGGAATTGACCCCAGATCGGTTTGAAAGAGTAGACACTCAGTGGACTCTCTTTGTAGATGGATCCTCCAATAGCAGTGGCAGTGGCGCGGGAGCAACGTTGGAAGGACCAGGAGATCTAGTACTGGAACAATCGCTGAAATTCGAGTTCAAGGCCACAAACAACCAGTCAGAGTATGAGGCTCTCATCGCCGGGTTGAAGTTGGCGCGTGAAGTAAAGATTGGAAGCTTGTTGATAAGAACGGACTCGCAGTTGGTGGAGAACCAAGTGAAGGGCACTTTCCAGGTCAAAGATCCTAATCTGATCAAGTACCTAGAGCGAGTGCGATATTTGATGACACTTTTTCAAGAGGTTGTGGTGGAATATGTTCCTCGGACTGAAAACCAGCGGGCGGACGCGTTGGCCAAATTGGCGAGCACGCGGAAGCCCGGCAACAATAGAAGTGTGATTCAGGAAACGCTGGCGTTCCCCAGCATTGAAGGCGAGCTCATGGCATGCGTGGACAGGGGAGCGACGTGGATGGGACCTATATTGTCCATCTTAGCGGGGGACCCAGCGGAAGTGGAGCAATGCACGAAGGAACAACGGCGAGAGGCGAGCCACTATACTCTCATCGACGGACATTTGTATCGCCGTGGTTTTTCGGCGCCATTGTTAAAATGCGTACTGCCGGAAAAATACGAGGCAATAATGTCTGAGGTGCACGAGGGAGTGTGCGCAAGCCACATTGGGGGGAGATCTTTGGCTTGCAAGGTGTTGAGGGCGGGATTCTACTGGCCCACCCTCAGGAAAGACTGCATGGACTTTGTGAAAAAGTGCAAAAAATGTCAAGTGTTTGCTGATTTATCTAAGGCACCGCCAAAGGAGCTGGTAACGATGAGCGCCCCATGGCCCTTCGCCATGTGGGGGGTGGATCTAGTAGGGCCTTTTCCGATCGCCAGGTCGCAAATGAAGTTTATATTGGTAGCGGTGGATTATTTCACTAAATGGATTGAGGCCGAGCCCCTGGCCAAAATAACCTCTGCGAAGATAGTCAACTTCTACTGGAAGCGAATTGTTTGCAGGTTCGGGATTCCAAGGGCGATCGTATCCGACAACGGGACCCAGTTTTCAAGCAACCAAACTAGAGAATTTTGCAGGGAAATGGGCATACAGATGAGGTTTGCCTCTGTGGAACATCCGCAAGCAAACGGGCAAGTGGAATCTGCAAACAGGGTAATCCTGCGCGGATTAAGGCGACGACTCAAGGAGGCTAAGGGAGCCTGGCTGGAGGAACTCCCGGTGGTGCTATGGTCATACAACACCACTGTGCAATCCACTACAAGGGAAACCCCCTTTAGAATGACCTATGGGGTTGATGCTATGTTGCCAGTGGAGATTGACAACTTCACATGGCGAACCCAGCCAGATTTTGAAGGGGAGAATCAAGCCAATATGGCGGCGGAGTTGGACCTTTTGTCGGAAACGCGTGACGAGGCGCACATTCGGGAAACAGCGATGAAGCAGCGCGTGGCGGCAAAGTTCAACAGCAGGGTTCGCGTCCGAGATATGCAGGTCGGCGACTTGGTCCTCAAGTGGCGATCGGGAGCCCTGGGAAACAAGCTCACGCCTAACTGGGAAGGGCCCTACCGCATTATTAAGGTTCTTGGTAATGGGGCCTATCACTTAGAAGAGCTTGATGGAAGGCGGCTACCTCGGTCGTTCAATGGTATGAGCTTGCGTTACTATTATAGTTGATCGCAGGCGAGAAAGCGAACAAGGCGGAGTCGCCGGAGCCAGATATCTTTGAAATTTTCTGAAAAGTGTTTTCAAATTCGCCAATGTATTGCAATAACAAAGCGTGCTCTTTTTCTCCGGAAGGAGTTTTTTAATGGGGCGCTCCATCAATAAAATAAAATGAAAATTCACGAAATTCGTGTCCAAAAATTCCAGGGATTCCCTGACGATCGGAATTGCCGATCGACATAAAGAATTACGGCGATCACTAAGTGGGGCAAGCTTGATTCCCAAAGGGGCCTGCTGGAACCCTGAAGGTGGCGGCGATTCCACAAATGGCCTTTGACGCCTGGGAATCACCCCCCGGAAAGTCTGACGTGATCGCCGGTCCCGTAAACGATGTGCTGGGTAAGTCTCGCCAGAATACGACGAGCACCGTTAACTAGGCAAAAGTCTTGGGACCCCCAAATGGCCATTGGGATCCAAGCATTGTAAGCCCCGAGCGGGCAAAGCCCCGGGCGAAGCCCTCGAGAATGGAGGTCGTTTCTTCCTTTGGGGAAAACGTCTAAAGTCTTGGTGGTGGAATACCAAGCAACAAGTCCTAGTTAAAATTAATGCACGAAGTCGTTAGGCGTAATTCAATCATATGACGCGTGAAAAAATAGCGCAAGATATAAGGTCGGCGAATGAATAAGGTGGAAGGCGAGTGCTTGGACACTTAGGATGTTGGGTATTTTATTACTCCGGCGTGGTGGGGCGTTAAATTATGAAATTCATTCTTAAATTTTTTAAGCAATAAGAAGGCGGCGACCAAAAAAATGTACGGCGAAAGCATTCCAACATGATTTACAAAATATCCAACGGCGATATAAAAAGCTATGGCGAAGGGTTGCTTAAACATAGATGAATGGCGGAAAAGCACACTACAAGGTGACAGTAAAAGCTAAAGTGATGTTAAAATTACATTATTTCTCCTGTTCTTCTTCTTCCTCTTCTTCTTCAGTCGCTGTCCAGAGGTGTTGGTCAATCAGGGGAGGATCGTCGGGACCAACCAGTCCTTCGGCGGTTATCTCTTTCATTACTCCCATGGCGCTAAAGTCAAAGTTCGGGTACAAATGTTGGGCCTGATCTTTGGCGAGGTAGAAACCGCGCTCGCGGTTGTCAAGGGCGATGTCAGCGGCTTGTTCCCTCGCCTCAGTGGCTTTGGCTTTTTCCGTCGCCAGCTCGTCCTCGAGCACTTTAATTTTTGCCAGTTGGGAAGCAATCTCGGCATCTTTTATGGCGAGGGCCTCGGCATGAGCGTCGGTTGCTTTCTTGATTTCCTCGGACGTGGCTTGCATCACCGCCTCCATGTCAGACTTCGCCAGGGCCAGGGACTCAGCAGACTTTTTCTCTTGCTCCGCCAGCGCCTTCTTCACTAACTCCAGCTCAGCGCGCAATGTTGCGAGCTCTGACTCCTTAGCAACCAGCGCTTCGCCGCTGGCGATCAGGTCCTTCTCAGCTTGCTCTTTTTCCTTTTTGCAAGCTTGAAGACTTGCATCAAGATCATCCGCTTCTTCCTTCATCAACGCCAGCTGATCCTCTAGTTCGCCGATTTTAATTCCCGCCGAGCCAATCAACTTGTCGGCTTGAACTTTGTCTTTCCCTGCCTGCGTCGCCAGTTTGTCGAAGCGTTTTTCCCAAGCGGCGGCGGCTTCTTGGTGCTGAGCGCTCTCGGTCCTCAACCGCTCAGCTTCGACGGTGGCGGCGTTGAACTTTTCAAATGCATGAGCAAAGATGCACCCAGCGCGTAGGAGACAAGCACGATTTTCCTCCTTGGTTTCATTAATGCCCCGACTCAAAACTTCTTTCTCTATGACTTCGCGATTGAGGCCGGTAAGCAAGAATTCCGAAGGTTCAATGGCGTTGGGAAGCATGTTGTAGTAGCTGGAAGAACCGCTCTCTTTACCAGGAGCCTGCTCGATCTGGGTAGCGGCGAAATCAGAGGGTCCCTCTTCGCGGCGAGGTGGAGAAGACACGGGGCACCCATCATCTGTTGGGGGCGGGCTAGGAGGTGCGTCCTGGCGGGGAGGAGACTGGGGGGTTTCATTTTCGTTTCCTTTCTCCCCGGCAGGAGCATCAGACGACGCGGCAGCTGTTGTGGCATTAATGGTGGCGGGCTCCTCAACAGCTGAGGGTTGGGAGATGTTGGCGGTTGTGTCAGCGGTTGGTGACTGATCAGCAGAGGTAGTTGCGGCACCGGTGGAGGCAGCTGTAGCACCTACAGTAGTGGACTTGGCGGCGGCTGCGGAGGCCACGTCCGCGGTAGCAGATTTGGAGGCCGGGACAGTGGTTGTCTCGGTAGCTGCGGCGGCGGAGGCTTTAGCAACACTTTTGCCTTTGGACGCAGCGGCAGTGGTGGGCTGAGCGCCAGGGTTTGAAGTGCCGGCGACAGAGGAGGCTTTGACCAATTTTCTCCTCTTAGGGGCTTTGGCGCCCTCACCTTGGTTCTCGGCACCGCCCCGTTTTTTCCCATCGCCCTCAGCGTTGAACTTTGGGGAAAAGCGGGCCATTCTCCTCTCGCGAGCCTTCAGGAGCTCGGCGTTCGTGAAGTTCATATCTTCTGTAACAATAAAAAAGGGTCAGTGACAGCATAGGAGACGAGAAAGAAAATGTTGACAATAAAAGTAAGCTATGGACAACCTAAGTATTTGGGAGTTCTTGAGAGGTCGGCGCCCTCAAGGACTGTTGTGCAGTCAAGGATGGGAAGTGGGGCAAGGAGATTAAGAAAGGCTTTGTCGTTGGCGGACAAAGATTCCTCTGAAGGATCGGTGATCCCATTGGGCTTCTCCGTCCAGTAAAGAGGGAAAAGGGCGGTCCCGTCCCGAAGGGTGAACGCCTCTGGGTAGGCGGGGTGAACCGCCACACGAAAGTACTTCCGCGCGAAGGAGGACTTCGCGTTACTTTTGTGGGGATGCAAGCACTTCCGGCCGGCCCGGGCCTTCAAGGAAATCCATCCTTTGTTTTTGATGGACTTGGGGTCAACATCGTAGAGGTAGAAGAAACTGGTGGGGGATGGGGCGATGCCAACAGCGGCGCATAAGATTTCAAAGCACCGAATGAAGGCCCAGGCGTTGGGGTGAAGTTGGCAGGGAGCCGCGTTGATGTCGCGGAGGACGGTTTGGACAAAGGGCGAGAAGGGAAGCCTGATTCCAAGCTCACTAAACATGT
Source organism: Lotus japonicus (assembly GCF_012489685.1). NCBI lineage: Eukaryota > Viridiplantae > Streptophyta > Magnoliopsida > Fabales > Fabaceae > Lotus > Lotus japonicus. The sequence goes on along the minus strand of NC_080041.1, from coordinate 19,956,092 downwards.
ATTCGTACGCAAAGAAAAAGTGGGATCTCTTTACGTCGCCGTTTAGCTTATGAAGCCAGGGGCGATCCTCAGAATTGCAGATCCAGATCCGGAGCTTGGCGTTAAACTCATCGTCATTAGACAAACCACCCAGGGAGCTCACGAATTGCACAATGAGATCCCTATCCTGGAAAATGGAAGGTTGGTCTATAGCCTCGTGGGTGGGGGCATTTTGGACTGGAAGGGGCAGAGTGGCAAAGGTTTTTAATCGGTAAGAAGGGATCTCTGGGACCTCTAAACGGAGGCCGCCGGCGGCGGTGGAGTCGGGGTCGCTTCCGGAGGAGGAAGAGGAGTGATTAGGGGAGGTAGGATTTGAAGCCATTTTTAGAAGACAGCGAAATGAAAGAGAGGAAAAGATGAGTATGTATATGATGCAAAGATAAAGGCAGTAGGACTCACCGGAGTAAGATGTGAAGAGTGGGTAGCGGAAAGGGTGATAAGCAACGGCTCCGGAACGGAAGTTGGCAGAGGGGGTTTGGTAAGCGATTAAGGAGGTGAAGAGAGGTTTCGGAAAGGGATGTTTGTAGGGAAGGAGGGTTTTTATAGGGAAGGGGGAAGGGCCGGAAGAGTGACGCGTGTTGGACGCGTGTGGAAGGTTGGGAGTCATGATGGTTTTTTGGGGAAATGGGTTGCGTGTAATGGGGAGTTATTGCGCATGATGGGATGTAATGGGGAGTTACTGCGCAAGATGGGACGGTTATGAAAAGTGAAGTGACGTTTCCGGAGAAAGAGGGAAATTGATGTAACTGGCGCATCACGTGGGGCAGTTGAGGATTCGAAGGGTTTTTGAAATAGGGGAAAGCGCGAAAGACCTCGCCACTGTAATAGCCAAACATCATCGCCCGATAGGTGATACCATCAACGTTTGGGTGATCGGCACGTGACCAATGCTTGCCACCATTCCCGCCGGCGGACGATCATGCACCTGTTCCAGCTGACCGCCAGTACGGAGCGATCGCTCTCGCCGCTTGTGGACTTGTGGACTTGTCGACTCAAGTTGCTCGCCAAGTCAGTGGACTGGAGATGCTAGTTTCCTTTTGCTCACGCCATGTTGGCAACGTAGTTTGCTTCTCTTTTCTCAAGCCATGTTGGCAGCTCAAATCCCAGTGTATTATAGGGCATATGTAAAGGCATTTAAAAGACACACTTAGCTCTCATACTTCGAGCTCGGTGTCTTGTGGACTAGTGGACTGGGCGAGCCCCTAGGGGGGCAACGCCTAGCATATAGCCCGCCCCGAGGCGGGGCCCTAACCTTAAGATGGGCCTTGGCTTCGGAGGACCAATTGGCCCAAGAGATAGTGCCCGAACTCTATAAATAGGAGGGAATGACCAATTGTAAGGGACCTTGGCTCATTTGATGAAATGATACATGAAATTCAGCATTCTCTCTCTCATTCTCATTCTCTCTCTAGCACAATTCTCCACTCTCTAGGTACTATACCTTTCTTCAATGTTCATTGCTAGAACAACATCTATCATAAGACGGTAGGATAACTTACAATATTCAAAGGTATGACAATATATGTTGCATAATGCATATTTTACTTTTCTATTCTTTTTTCAATGAATAAACATATCCTGATCAATACCATGAAATTACATCTAGAGACCATTCACAGATGTATTGTTTACATTTCTTCAGTGATGCCAAGGTAGTTCCACCTAAGGCATTAAGCCAAGGTGCCAAAAAGACCATCACCTTTGAACGTTTTTAATTTTCTTCTGAGCAGACTTTCACACATTAGCAAAGTGTTTTATCATTTTTTTCTTTAACTTAAAAATAGAACTTGTTTAAGTGTTTGGCTCAGATAATAACTCGTTGTAAAGTGGTCAATAGTGTATAAAAGATAAGTAAGTTTGGGTAAATTAATTTATGCTAAAACATGTTACATTGATTAAAATTACATTGTTATCAATATTTATTTTTCGTTTCCACAACATTAGATTGTACTTTGCTCAGGAAAATTATTTTTTGTGGTTCTTTCCTTAACTTGCTGGATTCCACTATCTTTCACCTTTTACTGCTTAGTTTTCCATTGCATAAAAACCATCAGAGGTTTTTCTATTCTTGACCACCTTAAGCAGACCTAATAGGTTATATACACTATGGCACATAAAACATGCAAGTTTAAATGAAGAAAAAAAAAGTTTCATACAGTTTTCACAGTGTTTTAAGCACAAACCAAGAGAAGAAATTATAACATCTTGTCTACTAAGTGTGTGTCAATTTCAATATCATTCACACAGTTAATAAGTGAGCAGCTCTTGAAGATAAATACTTAAAATCATGCAAGCATAGCAAGTGCGACGTGAACAACCAATCTTTTGTTGATTGATGATTATATATTATAAAGAAAATGTCTCAATTTCTTACAGACCGAAAATAAAAATAATAATGATACGATAGAATCTTACAAGTTCGCCAGCCCTCGAATATCTGAAGTTGCGACACATTGCAACATCATGCCTGTACATGGAAATAAATATGAGAGGTTGGGTGCACAACCTAAAGAAAAGTAACAATGAAAGTTTTCTTTGTAATGAAGGGGAGATGTTGCTTGGGTTTTTTCCCTTAAAGGGGGAGGGGGAAGATATCACCTTCAATGTTGTTCATATTAGAATTCACAAACATAAATTAGGCCACACCTTTAATATAATATAACCCAAGAGTTAACAAAAAGCCACATTGCATATCATTGCTAAACTCAAAAGTAAAAATAGTCATAATGCTTAATAAGAAGCCTATTTCGCACCATGCTAAGTCTTTCTTAGATCTTGCTTCAGACGCGAACACGCACTCTGAAACATCTGCACTTCGTTTACCTGACATTATGATGAAAATGTTAATGATAATGTGGAAATTTTAAAGACAGGTTAATATCAGAACATGATTGTTATTAGTTCTGTATTGCTTATCATTACATCTTAAAACCTATTGAAATTAGTTTAAACTTTATATAACTGTTATAATCATCATTATTTACGGTATATCATTATTATTTTCTTAAGATGTCTCTTTCATCATGTCCCAACAACCATGACATGGAATATGAATGCTATGAGCTTATGAACTTACAATTGCACAACTTATAAAGCATAACATTATTAAGTACAAACTACTGCATCAAGCACTCATTGAGTTTCCACTAAAAGGAATCAAGAAACGTAATTTGGCTGGAAGAAAAATGGTGAAAGTAATTATTCAAAAAAAGCACATGCATACTACATGAATGATACTACTTGAGCATGTAAGATTTTCTAAATGAAAAATAGAAATTACTTTAAACAAGAAATGTTATAAAATGAAGGAAATTGAATTGCTCTATCTAAACAGGGGATTTTACAATTTAAGGAAACAAGAGATTTTATAAATCAAAGAATTTAATCGATGTAACATAATTTTCCAATGCGTTACCCAAACAAGGGAAAAGGAAAACCTTCTAGAACTGTAGAGCTTTCATTTCTTAAAACGGATTTATTTGAAAGATCAACAACTTGATTCATGGTGTCTGCAGAAGCAACTTAATCCTGTGGCTCGTTAAGCTGATTTTGGAACCACTGCTGCACCTGAAACCTAGTAAAACCAATGCACCATTGTCATAGTTGCTCCATAAATTATAAAAGGTGTATAAATGATAATAATGGAAATGTAATAACCTGTTCCTTCGATATGGAAGTTTTATTCAGAGAACTGTTCAACGAGGAAAAATCAAAATCAAAGCAAGTTAATTATTCAACTACGGGTTTCAGGGGAAGGTGAGTGAATGGTGATGACGGCACGATCTGGATCTGTATAGAGAATGTGGTGGTGATAGGAAGATTGGAAAAGGGAATATGGAGCAGATGTAGTCTGATTCGTACAAAGAGGGAACAATGGTGGTGCGTTTGGGTAGAGAAAAGGAACAATAGTGGCGCTTGAGTCAGATCGGTGTTGAAGAGGGTTGATGTGGTGGTGTTTTAAGATCGGAAAAGGGGAAATGGTGCAGGACTGGGTCTCGTAGGAGGAAGATATGGTGGTGATGGAATATGAGATGGTGGCTAGCGGCTCTGGTAGAAGTGGCGGCTGGTGAGGGTTTTAAGAGAAAAAGGGTTTGGAGTAGAAGAGATAGTTGAGGTCTCTGCTAGGGTTAGGGCCGGCTCTCCATTGCTTGGTGTTATATTTGAGGCTTGAGGAGGCTTAAATAGAACTAGGGTTTTACCTAAAATTACTTTTATGCCCCTGCAACCACTTTTTTTATTTTCCTTATTTTTGTTGAAGCAGTTTTCGTTTCTCGTTTTGGGCTTTTGGCCCTTATTCTTCATAAAGTGTTTTTAAAAATTCTGGAGTATCAGGAAAGAATACACAAAGTTATGTTTAAAGATATGATCACGGGAAGATTAAATTCACCTAAAATTTGAAGCAATTTCCTGGCAGAGATTCTCATAAAGCGCATTTCCTCCCATTTCATCGTAAATTTCCTCCAATTCCCGTATCTGTGAATGGTGATGGAGCATATGAAATAGATGAAGTGGGCAAAGAAAGACTTTGCCATTGCATGTGGAATGCGATACAATGTAGAGCACACAAGGACATTCAATTACATATATGTATGTATAACGAATGTGAAATGAAATGATTCAAGAAAACATACTCGCATCCCTAGTGAACAAAAATCACCTGATCAGTAAAGAGCTTCGGAAATGGAGGATCACATAAGCTTAATTCAACCATCATTTCATTCAAAGGCTCCATAAAAATCAAGGAGAGATGACTACGCAAAGACTTGTCGGTGTCACCAAAAAGTTGTAGAGGAGGAACGAGATTAAAAATAAAAAGAACTAGATATAACGCAAAAGTTTATTTATTTTATTTCATAATATTGTATAAAAATTAATATAGTGTAATTTTTTTTGTTACTAAACGGAAGAAAAAAAACAACAAAACAAACTTAGCTATTGCCTCCTACATTAGAGAAGCAATCAAACTTGAAAACGACTGCCTCCAAACATGTCGCGGCACACCTTCTCTTGAAGCAGAAAATAATTGTGTTGAGACATTTGAATAAATAACATTAGAGTTTTTTTGTATTAAATTGTTCCTAATAGAGTTGTCTTTCTGTAAATAATTAATAATACTATTAATTAATTTAAATTATTAAGTTTCTTACAAATAAATATATTTCTCAATTTATGATTGATAATTAATATTCTAATTATTTTTAATTAAGACTCAGTAAATTATTTTTTATAAGAATCTAAAATATTGACACTAATACTTACGAATTAGTAACATATAATAGTCATCAATAATTGAATTTATTACTAATTTTATTAAAACAAAGTTCAAGTGAATTTTAAAATTATATATTTAAATTTCTAGTTAATATATATTTTTTATATGTCAAAATAGCAATAAGTTTTATTTGTTGTTTTTAAAAAATATATCATATTATGTTTAATAATTAAAATTAAAATCATAATTTAATTTTAATACAGAAGAAATTGGAAAGTGTTATAATTTGTTATAAATTTAAAAATTATTATTAACTATCTAATATTGTGATTAGTTTAAAGGCAGTCAATTTAAACTATTATTATTATTTAAAAATTATGTCAATTTGTAGTTAACAATTAAAAGTTTATTTTAAATGTGAAAATTTTCAAAGTTTAAAAATTAGTATTAAAATAATGAATAGTAAAGTGGATGTAGTTTTTTATTTTACTATCAAATATACTTAATACAAAAGAAAATTTTCTTTGCTCAATGTATTTAATGCAAAAGGTCAAGTCTTCTTTACATATATATACTAGATATCATACCCGTGCGATGCACGAGCTTACTTAAAATATTATTTAATATTATATAAAAAAAATTATATTTAAATAATTAAAATTAAAATATTTTTCATTATAAATATAAAAATATTATGTCAAGAAATTTCAATAAATATTATTATAGTTCATTTTGTATAAATAATTAATATTACTCAACTCTAATTATTAGCATAAAATAATTTTAACAATTAAAAATTTTAATTATTTAATAATATGAAAAATTATTAAGTTAATTTGTAATATTTAAATTACTAAAAAAATGTAAAGTAGTAAGTATTTAATGTCATGAAATAAGTTTTAATATCATTTTTTATATTTTTTTTACCTGGAAAAGCCATTTGGTGTGACATATCAAGACCAAGAAGAATAAATTAATTTTAACTTTTTGAATTATAATAAGTGATAACTTAAATAATCTTTTTACAATAAAAAACCCAAAATATTATCTTGTGAATTTCATTTTTTTCAACTTATTTGGTTTGAGAGTGTTTTCTCACAGTCGATAGCCATGAGACTAATTTCTTGAGACTCTACGATCACGTTAAGTGGATAGACCAGGTCTCTCACAACAAACATTTATTCAACTTTGACCATTATTATTTTCTCTATTATGCTTTCTTGAGTAATTTTTATTAATATATCATAGATAAAAAAACTTTTTTTTTCAATAATGCACATATATGTTATAGTTAATATTAAATAACTTGTAGCAACATTTTTCAATTTTAAAATAATTTTAATTTTTTATATTTGTAAAATTCAAAACTTAAATAATTTTACATAAATATTTAATATTTGTCAAATGCAAATAAATATTTATTCTTTTATGGTTTAATATATTTAATGTAAAACTCAAGTCTCCTTTACATTTTTTTTGGTACAACGGAAAGATAAATTGCACTCGCCAGGAATCGATTCCTGGACCTCCCCCTATCCAACTCATATGTCCCCAGCTCTTACCACTTGAGCTATCCTACAGGGACCAAGTCTCCTTTACATATAAACTCAAATATACATATTTGTTTTTAATTGTATTTTTTGATTGTAAGATCTTTATAAATTATAATTTTTTTTATAAATATAAGAAATATATTAAATAGAAGAAGAGTCACTATTTCCTTCACTATTGTCTTATAATTTTGTTTTTTAATTAGTTAATGGCTTTAAACATTGCTATTTTATTAAATTTTTAGAGTTGCGGTATGTCACACGATTTCAGATTATAATCTCATTATTTTCTAATAACTAATACTTAAATTTTTTTTAGTCGGTTACATGTTCATGGATATGCATGTAGTATAATTTTTTGCGAGTTCATTTCGTTGACCTTTCATTAAAAGAAAAATGCAAATAAATCAGAAAATGCAAATACATTCTAGGAGTACATTATTCATTGTATGTTGATTATACATATTCATCTATTTATTTATTTAACCATTATTGGGGACTTTTCATTTCTGTGAGTTTCGTAATCCTTACTTCCTCATATGCCAACTTACTAATGTGGATTATCATGCTTATAAAAAAACTAATGTAGATTATTATTTTAATTCAATCTTTGTATTTAATACAATGATGAAGTCTCTTGTACATATACACATTTAATGCTTAAAAAAACACAAGTGTGCTTTACATATATATATAGATAGATATAGATACTAGATATAATTGTAAGACCAAGATTTGGCCGGGTGGTACAACTCTATGTTGATGATAACAAGTTTATTATTATGTATGTACAATTATGGTACTCTAACGTTTGTTTTTTTAGTTGTGGCAAACAGGCTCTGACTCTGATTCAAAGACTCAACATTTATCAGAAGTTGAAGACACAAGAGTAGCCAACGTTACGCTTCTGCATTCACTACGTTCTTCTGAACGGTAGCAAACGCTTCAGATGCTCTGAAGATTAATGCTCTGATGTGGACTCTGAAAGGTTCAAGCTCTGAAATTCTGAAGACCAGATGTTCTGAGGAACGGTCCAGAAGCTGAAGACTTGGAAGCTCTGAAGTCCAAGAGTAAGCTGGCTCTCAAGACCAGAAGCACTTTATGCTCTGAAGGCCAGATGTTTTGTTGAACGGTCCAAACTCTTTCACAAACTTTGTTTGTAGTTCCTTGAGAGACCGGTGAGGTCAGTATTCTTGAGAAGACTAAGGCAAGGTTGTCTTAGTGCTGCTAGTTCTAAGTATTGTTAGTCACTGAGCAAGGTGTGCTAGTGCAGTTGTAACAATCTTTGAATAGTGTATTGCCTTCATTCTAAGAAGGAAGAAATCACCTTAACGGGTGGACTGGATTAGCTTGAGTGATTCATCAAGTGAACCAGGATAAAATCCTTGTGTGCTTTTCTTTATCCCTCTTCTTTAGCACTTTACATTCTTTCACGGAAAAGATTGTTTTTATCTAAGAGAAAAAGCGGTTAATCTTCAAAACCCTATTCAAACCCCCCCTCCCTTTCTAGTGTTTTTCATACCTTCAATTGGTATCAGAGCGTAAGTTCTGATTACCACACTTAACAGTGTTCACAGATCCGGACCGGTGTGAAAAAGTCAAATGGCGACCACCACCAACGATGCTCAAAAAGATCACTACAGTGCTAAACCACCTATCTTCGATGGAGAGAAGTTTTATTACTGGAAAGATAGAATCGAAAGTTTCTTTCTTGGCTTTGATGTTAATCTCTGGGATCATATTGTTGATGGCTACACTCGTCCAGTTGATGAAGCTGGAGTGAAGCTTATTAGAGATAAGATGACTGATCATCAAAAGAAAATGTACAAGGATCATCACAGAGCAAGAACTATCTTGCTGAGTGCTATCTCTATGATGAATATGAGAAAATCACTAACCGTGACTCTGCAAAGGCCATCTTTGATTCTTTGAAGATGTCTCATGAAGGAAATGAGGAAGTCAAGGAGACAAAGGCGCTGTCTCTAATCATAAAGTATGAAGCCTTCATGATGGAACCTGATGAGTCAATAGGTGCCATGTTTTCCAGATTCCAGATGATTATTGCTGGGATTAGAGTGCTTGACAAAGGCTACACCACTGCTGATCATGTAAAGAGGATCCTCAGAGGTCTTCATGAGAAGTGGATGCCCTTGGTGACGTCTCTGAAGTTGTCAAGAGACATCAACAAGATGATTCTGGAAGAACTCATCAGCATTCTGAAAAGTCATGAGATAGATCGTGCTAATCATGTCGTCCAGAAGAAGCAGAAATCTATAACTCTGAAATCAAAACCTGAGAAGGCCAAGGCGCTTCAAGCTGAACAAGTTTCAGAAGAATCTTTTGAAGATTCTGATGAAGATGAGCTCTCATTGATTTCTAAAAGGATCAATCGCCTTTGGAAGCACAGGAAAAGAAAATTCAGAGGATCACCAAAAGCCAAAGGAAAACAAGAGTCTTCATCTGGTCAACGCAAATCATCACCTAAAGAAGTTACATGCTTTGAATGCAAGGAGCCAAGACATTAAAAGAGTGATTGTCCCAAGCTGAAGAAAGACAAGAAGCCTAAGAAACACTTCAAGGCTAGGAAAGGTCTCATGGTAACTCTTGATGATTCAGACTCAGAAGAAGTGGACTCTGATGGTGAAGTTGTTGAAGGACTCATGGCCATTGTCAAATACAAGGAAGCAGAGTCAAAAGTTGAATTAGACGCTGATCCAACATCAGAAGCTGAGTCAGACTCTGAAGATGAAAATGAGGTATTCGCATCTTTCTCAATGTCTGAACTTAAATCTGCTTTAGCTGAAATTATGAGTAAACATGATTCTCTTCTGACTAAGCATAAAAAGTTGAAAAGGGATTTGCTTGATGCTTCTGAAGTCTCTGCTAGATATAAGAAAACCATTTCAGAATTAAATGAAACAACTTCTCTCTAGTTAACTCTAACTCTGTTCTTAAAAATCAAATTTCCAAGTTAGAAGAAGTTATTGCATCTAGTACCTCTGATGATAAAAATGAAACCAAATATGAAAAATCTTTTCAGAGGTTCCTAGCTAAAAGCGTAGATAGAAGTCTAATGGCTTCAATGATCTATGGCGTCAGCAGAAATGGAATGAATGGTATTGGCTATTCTAGACCCAGTAGAAATCAGCCTCCTATGCCTAAATCTAAATCTCTTTATGAACATTTTGTTACCTCTGGCACCATTATACCTGAATCCTTACCTTCTGAAGTTGCTTTACCTATTAAGAAAGGAACATTTTCTATGTCAAAATTGTAAGATCAAGTTTTGATCGAGTAGTACAACTCTATGTTTTGATGATTACAAGTTAACTTTTTAGTATGAACAATTATGGTACTCTAACGTGTTTTTCTGAGTGTGCTCTTACAGGCTCTGACGTTAATCCAATCTCACACAAATCAGAAACACTATGCTTAAAGAGTGACCCAAGCAACGCTTTCGCAAACTCTATGTTCAATCTGAACAGTAGAAAAGCTTCAGAAGATCTGAAGTCAATCAAGCTCTGATATGGACTCAGTCACTTGAAGTTCTGAAGATCCAGACGTTCTAACAACCCAGACACTCTGAAGGTTCAGATGTTCTGATGGTGTAGAAGACTCTAAAGATCCAGAAGCTGAAAAGTGGAGACTCTGAAGTCCAGAAGCATAATGGCTCTGAAGACTAAGTACTTCTCCTCTGAGTTCAGAATCAGAAGGTACAACGGTTAGTGTAACGCCCCGATTTCTCGAGTGTTACACAGTAACTAATTAACCAATTTTCGTAAAGAGTTTTCGTCGATTCACTTATTAATCTTCAATTAATGACAAACCTTTCATTTTACGAAAACTCTTGAAACATAACCTTTCCAAAAACACGCGGAAGTAACCAACATCGTAAAACTTTTTAAATAACCAACTGTAAAGAGTACGAATCAAAGGCCTGAATGAAAATAAAGATTACATCAAAACTTGTTCATTCGAATTTAAGCAATAAAATTGTTCGATACCAACACTTCGGAAACTCTCAACCCCAACAGAAAACAAAAGACTCTCAACCCAAACCCTATTCCTTAGCCTCTTCCTCTGAAGTGTAGTCGTCCTCCGGTATTGGCACGTCACGTAGCATCAACTCCCAAGAATGAGTCATCGCCATTATCTTCACGACCATCTACCCCCCCCCCCCCAAATAAACACATAGCAAACAAGCAGGGTCAGGTCCAACAAAAAGAATGATAATGACAAAATCAACAACAACATATATAATATAAGTACATTATATGTCTTTTATGGGAAGGAGTCAGTTACTAACGGAATCTCACTTCACACAACCCACCAAAACTTCCATGGCCATCTTCGTGCTTCCGCAGAGGCACGGTTATCACGGTGACCGCAGTCAACCAAATCACGTGGAGCCGCAATGATCCACAAAAGTTCACGGTGACCGCAGTCAACCAAATCACGTGAAGCCACACCGGCCCACAAGGTTCACGGGAGACCGCAGTCAACCCAAATAACTACCTCGCGTGCAAGGTACCATCGTTCTCATGGACCATAGTCTACCTGACCTATGTCCAAATTATTCACATTTACTTGCAAGCGAGTTTATTACACTTTTCTCTTTGTTAAGTCTCTAAAGTCAATCCTAGAGTCTTATCATACTCTTTATACAACAACCTTCACAACACAACATTCACGGGTTACAAGGGAATTACGGCTAGGTGAGCGACCCTTGAACCATTAACTGAGAAAATAAATATAATCCACGTAAAGGAACGCAAGAACATTCACTCATACATAATATATCATCGCAACTTCAACATATTGACAGCAGAAACAACTTTCACAAAAATAGAGCCACAAAATGCATCTTTCAACAAAAAATCACGTATGATACATTTCTAGAAAGCTATTTTAAATATCTACAACTCTCTAGTTACACACTTGTTCATTTGAGTCCCAGAATTAGGTGATATTAGGCCTTAAAGCTAACTGTCCGGAACAGGAAAAACAGCAGGTGTGACAGTTACTAAACACGACCCCCAGATCACATTACTAAACCAAAAATTATGATTTTTATATGTCTGGAAAGATATTTCGAAAATATACAACTTTCATTTTAATCACGTTTTCATTTGATGACCTTAAACAGGTAAAAAGGGGCTCTGAAGTCTGCTGTCCAGTACAGGAAACTGGCAGCGAAACTCCCATGGCTCTATGGTTTTCAAAAATAATTTTCCTTCCTTTCCCTTTGATCATGGAAGTCTTGGTACAGCCCCAACAACCCAAATATCCACTCAAAATTTCAGAACCAAACATTTAGCAAGGATCATGTTATAACAAGTGCAAAATAGCACAAAACTTAACAAATACCATGGCAACTCGCATAAAATCATAGATTCAGATCATAAACAACGTTTGAGGATCATATTCATGGCTTTTCAAGAGAAAAATTCCAGCAAGCAAGCATGTACAGGAAATCATGCAAAAACAGTCCAAAACTCAAGTTGTTTCTCATGGTAATTCATGGCATATTCCCTAAAGAACCTACCCATTCCTAGAACCAGCCCTTACCTCGGGTTTTGAATGAATTTAGATGAAAAGAAGCAGGATTTTGATGGAGAGAAGTGAAGAATAGAAAGAGCTTCCTCTGCTGTCCAAAATTCTCCTTCCTCCACGTGCTTCCTCTCCTTCTCGCGTTTCCTCTCCTTCCTTGCGGTTTTTCTCTCTTTCTCGTGTCTCCTCCTCCTTGGTGGGCGGTGGCTGCTGGTGGTGCAAGGGTGACGAGTGGAGGCCTCTTAGGAGCAAGGGGAAGGGTGCTGGTTTGCTTGTTTGGTTGGTGTTTACGTGAAATATTTTCTGGTGCTGTTTTGCATGTAAGAAAATAAGGATTTCACTCTAATCCTTGCCTATAGGTGGCGGCCAGGGCTTGTGTGGGCTAGGGTTCTGGTTTCAGATCTGATACAGCCCAAGAAAAGAGTATTAATGACTCATTAAAGCTCATAATTCAGAGGAAAAACCAGCTGCAGCCCCCTTCCTTTTCCATGGGCAGCCGGCGGCTCACCAAGCCTCAGGGTTTTCAAAACCCTTGCTTCTTTCCTTGGATCAGCCTTCCTTGGCCCATAATGCTCCATTCAGCCTAAGAACCTTCTGATTATGAGTTTAATCCACCACTTAACCCAAATTAAAAAGGTTTAAGCCCAAAACACAAACCCGACTTTTAATAAAATTTCGTAGGTACTGTACAGCCCGACCTTTGCTCATTAAAACAGGGATATCTGGAGCTACAGATATCGGATTTACACGAAACCACATCGAGAATTTTCTTAACTTAAAGGGCCACAACTCTCATGAAGGAAGTTTTCCAAAATGAAGTCGTTAAGACCCTCTAAAAATTCACAAAAGTTGACAGTTCTAATCTGCCAGTTATCAAACATTAGCTAAAACTTCAATTTTATTCAAACTTCCATAAAATTGTTCCAAATTGAACTTAGGGCCTTACAGTTAGAGGATCCATGCTTCCCTCTGGCTCTGATCAACGAGCTTCACAAGTTCCAACATGAAGCATTCCTCTGATCAGAAGTCTACTAGGTTAAAGGTCAAGTCACTATCCAATGTACAAAAACAAATGTACTATCCTGACGACCTAACCTAACATTCTCAGCCACAACAGAAGCTGGAAATTCCAGAACTGCCCTCCAACGGTAGCATTCCCATGCAATGTTCACACCCTAATCCTTGGAGTATAAATAGAGGCTGAATATTGAAAGATGCGGTTGGAAGAATCTCATACGCGCAAGCTATATTCAAAACTTCTAAGCATTCTTTCATCTTTGAATTCATTGTGTTTACTACAAGCTTTTTAGAAGCAATTTCTTTGTAAACAATCTTTCAATCTTTCTTAAACAGTTGTTTAGTTTACCTTTAGGAGATCAAGGTTGATCGGGTCCTAGAGAAGACTAAGAGAGTGAATCTTAGTGTGAGCTAAGTCAGTGTATTGTTAGTCACTTGTAGGTTTCAAGTACAGTTGTAACAATTACCTGATTAGTGGATTGCCTTCATTCTAAGAAGGAAGAAATCACCTTAACGGGTGGACTGGACTAGCTTGAGTGATTCATCAAGTGAACCAGGATAAAATCCTTGTGTGCATTTCTAATCTCTTATCTTAAGCACTTACTTGTGTCTCGAAAGATTTGCTAAAATCTTAAGGTGGAAGTTTTATTCTGAAAACGTTATTCAAACCCCCCCCCCTTTCTACCGTTTTTCATACCTTCAATTGGTATCAGAGCGCAAGTTCTGATTACCACACCTAACAGTGTTCAGTGATCCGGGCCGGTGTGAAAAACAAATGGCTACCACCAGTGAAACGCAAAAAGATGGCTACAATGCAAAGCCTCCCATGTTCGATGGTCAAAGGTTCGAATATTGGAAAGACAGAATATAAAGTTTCTTTCTGGGCTTCGATGCAGATCTCTGGGATATCATTGTGGATGGCTATGAACGTCCAGTTGATGCAGATGGCAAGAAGATCTCCAGATCAGAGATGACTGCTGAGCAAAAGAAGCTCTACTCACAGCACCACAAAGCTAGAGCTATTCTTCTTAGTGATATTTCCTATGAAGAGTACCAGAAGATTACAGATCGTGAGTTTGCCAAGGGCATCTTTGATTCCTTGAAGATGTCTCATGAAGGAAATAAGAAAGTGAAAGAATCAAAGGCGCTGTCTTTGATCCAGAAATATGAATCTTTCATCATGGAGCCAAACGAGTCCATTGAGGATATGTTTTCCAGATTTCAGTTGCTTGTAGCTGGAATAAGACCTCTCAACAAAAGCTACACTACAAAAGATCATGTCATAAGGGTCATCAGAAGTCTTCCTGAAAGTTGGATGCCTTTAGTGACTTCAATAGAGCTTACAAGATATGTTGAGCATATGAGTTTAGAAGAACTCATCAGCATACTGAAATGTCACGAGCTGAAGCGCTCAGAGATGCAGGATCTGAGGAAGAAATCTATAGCCTTGAAATCCAAATCTGAGAAGGCTAAATCTGAGAAGTCAAAAGCTCTCCAAGCTGAAGCAGAAGAATCTGACGAAGCATCATAAGATTCTGATGAAGATGAGCTGACTCTGATCTCAAAAAGGCTCAACCGCATCTGGAAACACAGGTAGAGCAAGTACAGAGGCTCTGGAAAGGCCAAAGGAAAATCTGAATCCTCATCAGGCCAGAAGAAGTCCTCAATCAAGGAAGTCACATGTTTCGAGTGCAAAGAATCAGGGCACTACAAAAGTGACTGTCCAAAGTTGAAAAAGGACAAGAAGCCAAAGAAGCACTTCAAGACAAAGAAAAGTCTGATGGTGACTTTTGACGAATCAGAGTCAGAGGATGTTGACTCTGATGGTGAAGTTCAAGGACTCATGGCTATTGTCAAAGATAAAGAAGCAGAGTCAAAAGATGAAACTGACTCTGACTCAGCATCAGAAGAAGATCCTAACTCAGACGATGAAAATGAGGTATTCGCTTCTTTCTCAACCTCTGAACTAAAACATGCTTTGTCTGATATTATGGATAAGTATAACTCCTTATTGACTAAGCATAAAAAGTTGAAAAAGGATTTCTCTGCTGCTTCTAAGACTCCTTCTGAACATGAGAAAATTATTTCTGAGTTGAAAAATAATAATCATGCTTTAGTAAATTCTAACTCTGTACTTAAGAACCAGATTGTTAAGTTAGAAGAAATAATTGCTTGTGATGCCTCTGATAGTAAACATGAATCTAAATATGAAAAATCCTTTCAAAGATTCCTGGCTAAAAGCGTAGACAGAAGCTTAATGTCTTCAATGATCTATGGCGTAAGCAGAAATGGAATGCATGGCATTGGCTATTCTAAACCTAATAGAAATGAGCCTCCTATGCCTAAGGGTAAATCATTATATGAATGCTTTGTTCCCTCTGGTACTATATTGCCTGAACCATTACCTGTTAAAGTTGCTAACCCCCCTCTCAAAAAGGAAACCTTCTCCATGTCTAAATATCATGCAAAAATTCCTTTACACTATCATGTTGAGAAACCCAAGGTGATCAGAACCTCTGAGGTAACTAACAAGAGAGGACCCAGAAAGTGGGTACCTAAGGATAAGATTATCTATGTTGCAGATATCCTTGATAGCTCCACTGAAACACCAATCATGGTATCTGGACAGTGGATGCTCGCGTCACATGACGGGAGAAAGGCGTATGTTCCAAGAGCTAAAACTTAAGCCTGGAGGCGAAGTTAGCTTTGGTGGCAACGAAAAGGGTAAAATTGTTGGTACTGGTACTATTTGTGTAGATAGTAGTCCATGCATTGACAATGTTTTATTGGTAGACGGCTTAACTCATAACTTATTGTCTATAAGTCAATTAGCTGACAAGGGTTATAATGTTATTTTCAATCAAAAGTCATGTCGGGCTGTAAGTCAGATCGATGGCTCTGTTCTTTTTAACAGCAAGAGGAAGAACAACATTTATAAGATCAGACTATCTGAGTTGGAATCTCAGAATGTGAAGTGTCTTCTTTCTGTTAATGAAGAGCAATGGGTATGGCATAGACGGTTAGGGCATGCCAGTATGAGAAAGATTTCTCAGCTGAGTAAGCTCAACCTTGTCAGGGGCTTAACCACTCTGAAGTTCTCTTCAGATGCTCTCTGTGAAGCATGTCAGAAAGGAAAATTCACAAAAGTCCATTTCAAGGGAAAGAATGTTGTCTCTACCTCAAGGTCGTTGGAACTTCTGCATATCGACCTGTTTGGACCAGTGAAAGCTGAGTCTATAGGTGCCAAGAGATATGGGATGGTCATTGTTGACGACTATAGCCGCTGGACATGGGTAAAATTTCTAACCCGCAAGGATGAGTCTCATTCTGTGTTCTCTACCTTCATAGCCCAAGTGCAAAACGAGAAGGCTTGTAGGATTGTGCATGTCAGAAGTGACCATGGTGGAGAGTTTGAGAATGACAAGTTTGAGAGTCTGTTTGATTCCTATGGAATTGCACATGATTTCTCTTGTCCCAGAACTCCTCAACAAAATGGGGTTGTTGAGAGGAAGAACAAAACTCTTCAGGAGATGGCCAGAACCATGCTCCAAGAAACTGGCATGGCTAAGCACTTTTGGGCAGAGGCAGTAAACACAGCATGTTACATTCAGAACTCTGTGAGACCAATTCTGAATAAGACTCCCTATGAATTGTGGAAGAATATAAAACCCAACATTTCTTATTTTTCATCCTTTTGGTTGTGTTTGTTATGTTCTTAACACTAAGGATAGATTGCATAAGTTTGAGGCTAAGTCTTCTAAATGTCTATTACTTGGTTACTCTGATCGTTCTAAAGGTTTCAGATTTTATAATACTGATGCTAAAACAATTGAAGAATCTATTCATGTTAGATTTGATGATAAGCTTGACTCTGATCAGTCAAAGCTAGTTGAGAAATTTGCAGATCTAAGTATAAATGTTTCTGACAAAGGCAAAGCTCCAGACGAAGCTGAGCCAGAGGAAGATGAACCAGAAGAAGCTGGTCCCTCTGATTCACAGTCTCAGAAGAAAAGCAGAATCACTGCAGCTCATCCTAAGGAATTGATTCTGGGTAACAAATATGAACCAGTCAGAACCAGATCAGCCTTCAGACCCTCTGAAGAGACCTTGCTCAGTCTGAAAGGATTGGTGTCCTTAATTGAACCCAAGTCAATTGATGAAGCTCTTCAAGGCAAGGACTGGATTCTAGCTATGGAAGAAGAACTGAATCAATTTTCCAAGAATGATGTTTGGAGCCTAGTGAAGAAACCTCAAAGTGTTCATGTGATTGGAACCAAATGGGTGTTCAAAAACAAGCTGAATGAGAAAGGAGATGTAGTCAGAAACTAGGAAAGGCTAGTTGCTCAAGGCTAAAGTCAGCAGGAAGGAATAGACTATACTGAAACATTTGCTCCAGTAGCAAGACTAGAAGCAATCAGACTGTTGATCTCTTTCTCAGTAAATCACAACATAACTCTTCATCAGATGGATGTTAAGAGTGCCTTCCTAAACGGTTACATCTCAGAGGAAGTCTATGTTCATCAACCCCCAGGCTTTGAAGATGAGAAGAACCCTGACCATGTTTTCAAATTGAAGAAATCTCTCTACGGTCTGAAGCAAGCTCCCAGAGCATGGTATGAGAAACTCAGCTCATTCCTTATGGAAAATGAGTTTGTAAGGGGTAAAGTAGATACAACTCTCTTTTGCAAAACTTACAAAGATGATATCTTAATTGTGCAAATTTATGTTGATGATATTATATTTGGTCCTGCTAATCAATCTCTATGCAAAGAATTTTCTGAGATGATGCAGGCTGAATTTGAAATGAGTATGATGGGAGAACTCAAGTACTTTCTGGGTATACAAGTTGATCAAACACCAGAAGGAACGTACATCCATCAGAGCAAGTACACTAAAGAACTTCTGAAGAAGTTCAACATGACAGAATCTACAATTGCTAAGACTCCAATGCATCCTACATGCATCCTGGAGAAAGAAGATGCAAGTGGTAAAGTTTGTCAGAAGCTCTATCGTGGTATGGTAGGATCACTTCTATACTTAACTGCATCTAGGCCAGATATTCTGTTTAGTGTTCATCTATGTGCTCGTTTCCAATCAGATCCGAGGGAAACCCACTTAACTGCTGTTAAGAGGATCCTGAGATATCTGAAAGGTACCACTAACCTTGGCTTGATGTATAAGAAAACATCAGAGTATAAGCTTTCAGGTTACTGTGATGCTGATTATGCTGGAGATAGAACTGAGAGAAAAAGCACTTCTGGAAATTGCCAATTTCTGGGAAGCAACTTAGTCTCATGGGCAAGCAAGAGGCAATCAACCATTGCATTATCCACTGCAGAGGCAGAATATATCTCAGCAGCAATATGCAGCACTCAGATGCTCTGGATGAAACATCAGCTGGAGGATTATCAAATCCTTGAGAGCAACATCTCAATCTATTGTGATAACACTGCTGCAATATCATTAAGTAAGAATCCTATCTTACACTTAAGGGCAAAACACATTGAGGTAAAGTATCATTTCATTAGAGATTATGTTCAGAACGGCATACTTCTTCTGAAGTTTGTTGATACTGACCATCAATGGGCAGATATCTTTACAAAGCCCTTAGCAGAGGATAGATTTAATTTCATTCTGAAAAATCTGAATATGGACTTTTGTCCAGCATGAAGATGGATCAGAACCTCTGACTATGATGTTTCTCTATCAGAAGATGTCTAGTTCAGAAGGTAACTCCATCAGAGTTAAAGTACCCATTGGTGCTCACTCTGAAGCTGAGATAGTAAACGTGTGTCAGTAGCTATGATACATCGTTCCTTGTGCCCGTGCTGACAGTCTGTCGTAATGAGTGTTGATGTGCTTCTCTCCATCGTGTGCTATTGGTATTAACTGTTGCTATGATGTCTTTAATTTTTAACCGTTGATTTTACTTTGTTTTTTAATCAACAACGGTTATTTTCAAAAAACCCACTATACACACACGTTCTCCATCACTTCTGATTTACTCTCTCTCTCTTCGGTTGCAAACCCTCTTCCCCACGATCTCTCTCTTTCTCTCTACTTCATCCTCTTTCTCCTTACCAAACCTTCAACCGCTTCAAAGATGGTGAAATCTAACAGAGGTGAAACTGCCGATGGAACCCAATTCCCCGTCATGGTAATAGGTCAAATTACCAGTCAATCGGGCTCTGCTACTCAAAGAAATCAACAAGAAGCTCAAGCTACAGGGCAGATGATTCCTCTCGCACAAAGGGGTTGTGCCGTTACATGTGTCTACTCTCCTGATGAACTCCAGGTTCTTGCTGAATGGAGATTCGACCTGGACAATATTGCTGCAAATGGGTATGATCTTCGTCCTGAAGTTCAAGCTCAAGGCTGGGAAGAATACTTCAATAGGCTTCGTGGTCCAGTCTACGTCAAGTTGGTAAAGGAATTCTGGAAACATGCCGACTGTGACGACAATCCATAGTTATCGATCGCGGCAAATAGCGGCGCTATCGCGCCGTCGCGTCGCGGAACGCCGTCGCGGCTGTCGCACCGCGAATCGCGACCAAATCGCGTCCAAATCGCGTTCGATCGCGGTGCTCCAGGTTGAAGATGGGTCGGGTTCAAGGAAAATCCCCAAATTGCCCTCAAAATTGTAAAATTAGGTTAAAATTTGAGGGTACTTTTGGAATTTCGCTCTTAATAAGTGAAACGGTGCGTTTCACTCGTCTTCTTCACGCGTTTCTTCTTTCTTTACGCGTTTCCTCTGCAACCTGCAACCTTCTTCAACGCGTTTCTCCGGTGCGACTTACTTCCCCTCAGCCACCTTCGACCAGAAGTCCAGAACCCATGGCCACGGCGCAATCTGACAAGCACCGTCCAGGCTCCGGCGACCACCACCCCTGTTTACCCTTGGGCCTTTATTCTGTTCTGAATTGCTCTGTTTTTTTCTTCTTTTCCTCTATTTTTTTCCCTTTCTTTTAGTAATTATAAGTATATATTAGTTATATAATATTATATGTGAAAAATCAAAATAGCGGTCATCCCGCTATCCGCTATCCCGCTATCCCACTTTTGGGGTCGGCCGCTATGCGCCGCGATCCGGGATTGACTACTATGCGACAATCAAGTGGTCTCCTACTTTGCTGGCAGAAGAATCATCATCACAGAGAAGTCAATTGTTGATCTTCTGGGTGAAAACACTAGCACAGGCTACAGATTCCAACTGACGGAATCAAAGGTGAAACCCAAGACAAAAGAAGGAGCCAACAAAGCTCTCTACACAAACTATAAGCCTGGCAAGAGTGACTACAAAGTAGTGGAACTTCATCCAAAGCTGAGGATTTGGCACAAGATTCTGCTTCATTGCATCAATCAGAGACCAAAGGGAAGCTCTCCATACTACATTAACTTTTGTCAGAAAGTGATGTTGTTCTTCATTCAAGATCACAAGAAAATCTGCCTTCCCTTCTTCCTGTTCTCTTACCTCAAAGAATGCATCAGGAAATCCAGAACCACTGCTTCTCTAAAGTCTGCCATCAGGTACATTCCTTTTGGAAGATTGCTCTCAGACCTCTTCATTGAGAGCAAGTTGATAGAAGATCTGACGAAGGCAGGTTGCACAGAGGATCTGACCACTGTCGTTGGTGATGTCTTCACCTCCACATCCATGAAGAAGATGGGGTTGATCAGGACAAAGGTTGCACCTGCTCATGAAGACACCTCTGATGAAGTCAGTCAGAGACGAGTCCCTCTGATCAATTACCCTCTGTGGTCCCAAGCAGATGATCCAGTTGCTATCTTGTGCTATATAGATGATTTGAGGCAACAAGGTTATGAGATAGATGTGAACGAGTTCTTCAGAACCCTTCCACCAGCTCCAAAGTTTGATTCTCCTCCCAAGAAGAAGAAGAAGAGAAAAATCATCTTAGAGGAATCCTCTGAAGAGTCTGATCCTTCTGATGGTGTTGATCAGAAGAAGAAGAAGAAGAAGGATGATAAGCCTAAGAGGAAGCATGAGGAACCCACCAAGCCAGATGCTCCATCTGATGGTGATGATGATGATGCTCCTCCACCAAAGAAGAAAAAGAAGCAAGTGAGAATAGTGGAGAAGCCAACCCGTGTGGAACCAGCTGTTGAAGTAACCAGGATTGAGGCTCCTGCCAGGATTACTCGGTCTGCAGTGCGATCATCAAGTAAGTCTGCTGTTACATATATTGATGATGATTTAAATGCATTTGATGCACTCCCAATTTCTGCACTCCTTAACCGTACTGCTACCCCACTCACTCCTATTCCAGAGTCCCAACTAGCTGCACCAAACACTTCTCCACCCACTTCACCTAGATCTTCATTTTTCCAACCTTCTCATGAAGAAGCTCCTCTTTGGAACATGCTTCAGACTCCAAGACCCTCTGAACCTACTTCACCCATAACCATTCAATACAACCCACAAACCTCTGAACCCATTATCTTAGAACAATCTGAACCTGAACCCAGAACCTCTGATCACTCTGTCCTTAGAACACCAGATCATCCGGTTCGCAAAACAACTGATACAGAAAACACATCTCCCTGTCCCTCTGTATCGTTTCCCACTAATGTTGCTGACTCCTCACCCTCTAATAACTCTGAATCCATTCGCCAATTTGTTCAAATTGCGAAAGAAAAAGAGTCTGCCATTCCTGAGTACTACCATACTGTACCTAGCCCAAGGAGATATCCATTGTTCCCTATACATATCTCAAGCCAAACTCCCTTCTTGAGTGCATCAGTGTGTTTGATTATGAAGCATCATTGATGATTCGCAATGTGCAAGGTCACACTGACCTTAATGAGGACCCTGACTCTGTTGCTGAAGAATGGGATCGTTTGTGTAATTGGATGATTGATCAAGTTCCTATAATGATGAGTCATCTCACAGCTGAAAGGGATCAGAGGATTGAGGCTGCTAGGCAGCGTTTCAACAGAAGAGTGGCTCTGCATGAACAACAGCTAAGGGTTGAGTTACTTGAAGCTATTGAGGAAGCAAGAAAGAAGAAAGAACAAGCAGAAGAAGCTGCACGCCTAGAGGCTGAACAAATTGAAAATGTAAAGTTAGAAGCTGAAAGGCTACAGGCTGAAGCTGAAGCTCTCAAATGTCAAGCTCTTGCACCAGTGCCTTTCACAAGTGCTGCCTCACAATCCACTCAAGCTCCTCACTCTGCTCAGGATGTTCCATCTACTTCTACACAGCCAAGTTCTTCTAGACTTGATATTCTGGAACAACGTCTCAACACTCATGAGACTCTCCTGTTCGACATGAATCTAGCACTTCAAGAGCTCCTGCGTCGCACTGCCAAACCCTAGTTTTTAGGATTTCTCTTGTTTTTCTTCTTTAATAGATTAACTTTTAGTTCTTTGTTCTCATAACTTTCAGATATTTGCTTCTACGTGTTATATCTGTTTATTTTCTTATGTGTTTCTTATGTGTTTGTTTATTTTCTGTTTCTTATTGCATTAATTCTAACATATGCTTGAAAAACCTTTCTTTATTTATATAAAAATCATAACCATTACATTACATCATACATTTCCATAAATCTTGAATGGAGGATCCTTCCTCATTCTTCTACACTCCTGGAGCTGCTCCACTCTTTCCCTCTCCAGACGATCCAGTGTATATTCTATGTTGTCGAGCTTGATGCTCAGCTCATTCTTCTCCAGACTATCCTCCATCGTCTCGAGTCTTTTCTCCACTGCTTCCTTCTCTTCCAGCAGATTCAGCTCCAGCTGGCACAGCTCCTGAACCTCCTCCACGAAGCAGAGGAACTCCTTCAGATCTTTTTCCAACGCTGGACTAAGATTCTCTTCCAGCAGCATTGTGATATGCTCATGTATGGTTCTTGAACCATCAGGATGCCTAACATTTGTAACACCCCGATTTCGGTGGCGTCACTTTAGTAACCAAAATAAACTTAATGCGGAAAAACGTGAATTTTTTTTTTCGATAATAACTAAGACAAGACTGAATTAAATAAAACCCAACAATAACAATAATCAGAACTAATATACAATATATAAACAGCCCCCGCTGTAGTAGTAACCTCGTCACGAGTAAACCTCCAGTGACGGAAAGAAAAGTGTAACGCCCGAAGGCAAAAGGTACAATCCACAAGAAAGGTCAAGTGTCCGCAACACCATCCCTCAAAACTGAGAATAAGCTGGCCCATCGGCCTGAAGCAAGACCTCCTAAGTCCAACCAACTCTCTGTGATTCTCGTAAAGAACCACACAAAAAGCTATAGGTGGGAAACTACCCTGTCCCCAAAGAAAACAAATGATGTTCAGAGCTAAGACTCTACTCCTACACTAATCCCATCTCGAGGAGCTCACACCAGCACTAAAACCTACATGCTAGCATGATCGTCGCCCGAATCTGAATCCAGAACGACCTAGCCTATGTACACCATCCGTCCTCCTCTCGCTACCGCGATACGCTCCAGTTCCCGCATCTCAACCCTAGTTCCTCCCGAAGGATGAACCATCATGAATCAGCCCGCCAAAGACATCTGACAAAGGGCGTTTGTTCGCCAAAGCACACACAGAAGACGCGAGGGTCAACTCCAAAGAATTATGTAAATAATAGCACCAATAAATATAAATAAGATAATAGCCACTTAGGCTTATAACTAGGGATAACATCCTAGGGTTGCATATTTCCACAAAGAATATAACGACTGTAAATCACAGTTAACATGCATCAAGTAGAACTAACAAGTATCAAACACACTCATCAACTATGTCAGTATGCATGTTGCATGAAATGATATGCAGGTTAACCCAGTCAACCAATATGCAATCCGGAACGGATGGACATCAAACGGATCAATCCTAGCACCAGCAACGGTGGGACCATTTCTGCCCGCGTGCCTCTTACACCAAACAAAGGTATGGACAACAACGAGTCAATCCTAGCACCAGCAACGGTGGGACCATTTCCGCTCGCGTGCCTCTGGGATGGACATCAACGGGTCAATCCTAGCACCAGCAACGGTGGGACCATTTCTGCCCGCGTGTCTCTTACACCACACAAAGGTAGTCAGATCAGCCGTAACCCGTAGGTCTGCCATTTCGGTCTGCTACAAGAGACGTTTACAAACGCTCTTTCACGGAAATCCGGGTCTTATGACCATTTTGGAATCCGACGAGGTCCAGAGTACGTCCTGTGTTAATACCCCATTAATGTTGCATGAATGCAGGATGATTAGTCAACCAACGTCTCCGATCTCACTCGACACGTCGCCACGTGTTCTAGGTAAATTAAAGTTTCTAAAAGCTTACCCTAAGGTAAAGTCGATTCTGCGACAAAATACAATAATCATAAAATGAGTGCAACCACTCACGATGACTCTTCGGGTCATCAATGCTCTCACGAAGTCTCACGCTTCAGTGAAGTTTCATGCTCTCACAAGGTCTCACGCCTCAGTGGAGTTCCATGCTTTCCACAAGGTCTCACGCCTCAGTGGAGTATCCCGCATTCACAAGGTCTCACGCCTCAGTGAAGCTTCATGCTGTTCACGAGGTCTCACGCCTCAGTGAAGGTCCATGCTTTCCACAAGGTCTCACGCCTCAGTGGAGTATCACGCATTCACAAGGTCTCACGCCTCAGTGAAGCTTCTCGGCTCATCCCTTGGATGGCTAACAAACTGCTCAACGAGCGAAGGAGTACCAACATACTCAGAACTTACCAAACTCCTCAACACTTGGATCCGACGACACTCCTCGTTTTTCCAAAACTATGACTTGACTTCCAATGCCTTCCTTCGAGGTTGTTATCATTACTTAAAGATTTTGAGGTTATTTAAGGTCTTATGAATTTTCTTTATAAAATAGATTCCATTTCGTCTTATCGCAAGTCTTATACATTTGCAGGATCTCCCAATCCCAAGTCGCTTCCAGAGGATGTCTCGATCCACTAAACAAAATTAAGGCCCGAACCTCGTTCGTCCTATCAAACTTTCTCAAAACTCTCAAAATAAAATCGGCATGACCTGCCCGCTATTCTCACCATTCAGAATCTCAGATTCCAGTACAGAGCATATTTAAATCATCACAATCAACAACATGTCATATATCAATAAATCGCATCATAAACACTTAGCACTTAGCATATAAAGCATGCACCACACATCCTAGATTACCCACATAGCACATAGCATGTAAGACAATCTCAAAAACATTCAGTAGATGAATCATCTACATTGTCAGCCGAAGCCTCAGAAAACATTTTCCAATCACACACAATTCCAGTGCATAAACAGTAAACAATGTCGAAACATCGACCCTAAGCATTAACTAGAGATTCAGTGAGAAGCCCTCACCTGCAGATTCTCCAGGATTATCTTCTAACTCTTCCTCACAAGCAAAGCGTTGCTCCTCAGGAAATTCCTCAAAAGTTCCTTTAAAGCAAAGTCACAGAAATACTATCAGAATCTATCGAGAACTAAGCTATCGATACTTACTAAGGTTACACGAAGTAATCTATACTCTAAGGCACGATAATCTAGCGCGAAAGACAAGTTTTCGGAAAAGGAAATTTTCCTCCTCCCCCTTAATAGGGCTCGGCCACTTTAGGTAATTATGGGGCTCGATTTTTCTTCGATCAAACTTGGTTCCTATGCTATCATTAGCCGTAACTAAGGGTATTCTGAACTCGGAAAAATTATCGGATCGAAAACTGTCGCAGGGGTATTTTGGTCATGATTTTTAACTTAGAAATTTCAAAACTGAAATCCCAAAAACCAAATTTTGCAGGGACGTTACTAACGACGTTTATGACAACTAATCCTACTAACACTAAGCTAAGGCGATAGTTTTTAGCCTAAAGGTTGAAGCTTTACCTCAAAAACTCCAAAAATGGGTATTTAAGGCTAAAATTGATTCCGGCGGAATTCCGGCGACATAACGGAAAATCTAATCCGGCAGAAGTGATCTTGGGCACATATAGAAGAGGTTTAGAATCAGAAATGAAAGATTCAGGATAGTTTTGCAAAAACCCATAAACTATCCGCTCAGAAAACTCTACAGAAAAGCTATGGAAAAAGCGATCAGAGGTAAGGATTAGCGACTATACCTCGAAACCTTGAAGCAGCAACTGATTAATCAACGATCAAGCAAGGATTGAACAAAATCTTCTTCTCCTCCTCTCCTCTCAAACTCGCGGCCTCCTTGGATGAAATGGGTAAGATATTTGTTTTTTTTTTCATTTCTTGGCTATATATAGAGGTTGGCAAAACGCGGTAAAATGAAAGTTTCGCGAATCTGATTTTTCCGGCGTCATTCTCCGTGAATTCTAAGATAGGTTTTGGCGAAAGAATTCCAAAACTAAAATGAGGTCTTTTTGTATTTTTGGCAACTAAAGCATAGTCGGTATAAAACTATTTTACCCGATAAGTTGCTTTTTGCATCGAATGTCGGAATAGAAAACTTCCTTCGGAAGAAAGATTGAAATCATCAAGAGAAATGGGTGTACGCGTGTAGAATATTCATTTGAAGCTCTGAATAGATAAAGTCTTCATTGTCGAGAAATTCTAGGGTTTTGAAATACCAGGGATTCGGTTTCGGCAAACTTCCGATGATTGGAATCGGACGTTCGTAGATCCTAGAGTTTCACCTCGAAACGATTGTGATATATGGAAAAAGAGAAGTTCTAACATTTCTCTGAAGATTTTTGGAATTAACTTCCGTCGTGCCTAAAAGTGAAAATTAGCTATATACTAGGGTTTCTGACCTAGGTTAAGCGTATAACGATCGTACTATAACTTTTATCGATCATGATGTAATCCTTTGACTTTTCCTGAACTTTCTCCTTCATAAATTTATTTCATTTGGTAAACTCTTGTTCAGGTTTCCTTTCACGATACATCAAGCCTAATCGTAAATGGAAATCTCTTCCCCTTATTCTAAGCTTAAAAACTTGGGTCTTACAACATTCAAGAACAAGTCTTCTTCAAAGGCTTTCTTCCTGAGCTCCTCTAATGCAACCATGTATGATGCCATTTTCTTATATTTGGAATTGATCTTGTTGTGAAGCTTACTTAGTTCCTAATCGCTTTATATAAGCATCCTCTTCTCTCCGGAAGTTATTGCTACTGCAGTTTCTCGAGGATAAGTCCTTGGTAACTGAAGCTTCTCTTTACTCTCGTCGCCGATGGTAAACGTTCTCCACATGCATTAATTTCTTCTTTAATTCGCTAATCTCTTTTTCATCATTAATTAATTCTCCATCTTTTTGAACTTAGTTCTTCCTTCAAGGGGAGTACCTTGTACTTCAAGCTAAGTTTTTCACACCCCAAGCTTTTTTCTTATGACAAAAAGGGGGAGTATAACCCAAAGTTTTTGATGTATATGTTGATTAGTGTGAATTAGTTATTATTTGGAGAATCTAAGAGTTCCACTGCTATGACCATAGATATGTCACTGGGCAAATACAAGGAATACATTTCACTTCTTCTGAAGTGATTTTAGTTGACTCTGATACCCTACTCGTGACTCTGAATACTTATGCGCTCTGATTATTTCATTTCATCTATGTCATGCGTTTTCACTCTGAACTCTTATATTATTTAGCTCAGAATCTAGACATTACTAACGCTTTCATTAAGTCTTAGATTCAGGGGGAGCTAAGCTCAGAATCAAGCTGTAACTTGGATTCAGAATGAGCAAAATAAACCATTCACATCAGGATAAGTCTAATTATATTTCTCTAAACTCTGAGTGAATTTAGTTTATTGTTTAAGAATTGTTCATCAAAATACTTGGTTTTGTCATCATCAAAAAGGGGAGATTGTAAGATCAAGTTTTGATCGAGTAGTACAACTCTATGTTTTGATGATTACAAGTTAACTTTTTAGTATGAACAATTATGGTACTCTAACGTGTTTTTCTGAGTGTGCTCTTACAGACTCTGACGTTAATCCAATCTCACACAAATCAGAAGCAATGTGCTTAAAGAGTGACCCAAGCAACGCTTTCGCAAACTCTATGTTCAATCTGAACAGTAGAAAAGCTTCAGAAGATCTGAAATCAATCAAGCTCTGATATGGACTCAGTCACTTGAAGTTCTGAAGATCCAGACATTCTGACAACCCAGACACTCTGAAGGTTCAGATGTTCTGATGGTGTAGAAGACTCTGAAGATCCAGAAGCTGAAAAGTGGAGACTTTGAAGTCCAGAAGCATAATGGCTCTGAAAACCAAGTACTTCTCTTCAGAGTCAGAGGATCCATGCTTCCCTCTGACTCTGATCAACGAGCTTCACAAGTTCCAACACGAAGCATTCCTCTGATCAGAAGTCTACTAGGTTAAAGGTCAAGTCATTATCCAAAGTACAAAAGCAAATGTACTATCCTGACGACCTAACCTAACATTCTCAACCACAGCAGAAGCTGGAAATTCCAGAACTGGCCTCCAACGGTAGCATTCTCATGCAATGTTCAAACCCTAATCCTTGGAGTATAAAATCTCATACGCGCAAGCTATATTCAAACCTTCTAAGCATTCTTTCATCTTTGAATTCATTGTGTTTACTACAAGCTTTTTAGAAGCAATTTCTTTGTAAACAATCTTTCTTAAACAGTTGTTTAGTTTACCTTTAGGAGATCAAGGTTGATCGGATCCTAGAGAAGACTAAGAGAGTGAATCTTAGTGTGAGCTAAGTCAGTGTATTTTTAGTCACTTGTAGGTTTCAAGTGCAGTTGTAACAATTACCTGATTAGTGGATTACCTTCATTCTAAGAAGGAAGAAATCACCTTAATGGGTGGACTGGACTAGCTTGAGTGATTCATCAAGTGAACCAGGATAAAATCCTTGTATGCTTTTCTAATCTCTTATCTTAAGCACTTACTTGTGTCTCGAAAGGTTTGCTAAAATCTTAAGGTGGAAGTTTTATTCAGAAAACGTTATTCAAACCCCCCCTTTCTACCGTTTTTCATACCTTCAAAAATATCATGCTCAGATTCCTTTGCATTATCCTGTTGAAAGACCCAAAGTTGTCAAGACTTCTGGGGTAACTAACAAGAAAGGACCCAGAAAGTGGGTACCTAAGGAAAAGATTATATATGCTGTAGATATCCTTGATAGCTCCACTGAGACTCCAATCATGGTATCTGGACAGTGGATGCTCGCGTCACATGACGGGAGAAAAGCGTTGTAAGATCAAGTTTTGATCGTGTAGTACAACTCTATGTTTTGATGATTACAAGTTAACATTTTAGTATGAACAATTATGGTACTCTAACGTGTTTTCTGAGTGTGCTCTTAACAGGCTCTGACCTTAATATAATCTCACACAAATTAGAAGCACTTTGCTTAAAGAGTGACCCTAGCAACGCTTTCGCAATCTATATGTTCAATCTGAACAGTATAATGTTTCAAAATATCTGAAGTTAATCAAGCTCTGATATGGACTCAGCTCACTTGAAGTTCTGAAGATCCAGACGTTCTGACTGTAAGATCAAGATTTGGTCATGTGGTACAACTCTATGTTTTGATGATAACAAGTATTTATTTGTGGATGAACAACTATGATACTCTAATGTTTGTCTTGAGTGTTTTGACAAACAGGTTCTGATTCTGACACCAGAAGATATATTCGTCAGAAGTTCTGAAGATCAGAGGATCTGAGGATCAGAAGATCTGAAGATAAGAGGATCAGAAGATCTGAAGATAAGAGGATCAGAAGATCTGAGGATCAGAAGATCTGAGGATCAGAGGATCTGAAGATCAGAGGATCTGAAGACCAGAAGCTCTGAGGGACCAGAGGCTCTGAAGGTCCAGAAGCTCTGAAGGTCCAGAAGCAGAAGTTACGAAGGTCAGAGGATCCAAGCATCCCTCTGACTCTGATCACCAAGCTTCACAAGTTCCAACACGAAGCATTCCTCTGATCAGAAGTCAATGGTTAAAGGCAAATGTCTCTATCAAGAAGTACAAGAGCAGTGTACTATTCTGAAAAGCCTACCTACCAAGGTTCAGCCACAGCAGGTTCTGGAAGTTCCAGAAATGCCCTCCAACGGTCATATTCTCTCAACAGAAATATCCTTTGCACCTTGGACTATAAAAGGCTGAAGAAAAAGAAGATAGCTAAGAAAAAGATCAAGAGCTGCAATACAAGAAAAGATTCAAGCCTCTACTTTCTTCATCTGTTCTTATTTAGTTTACACTCAGCTTATTTAGAAGCAAACCTTTGTAAACACCAACCTCAAACAGTTGTTTGATTTTCCTTAAGGGACCGGGTAGGTCAGTATCCTTAAGAAGACTAAGAGAGTGAATCTTAGTGGTGATTCCTTTAGGAGATCAAGGTTGATCGGATCCTAGAGAAGACTAAGAGAGTGAATCTTAGTGTGAGCTAAGTCAGTGTATTGTTAGTCACTTGTAGGTTTCAAGTGCAGTTGTAACAATTATCTGATTAGTGGATTGCCTTCATTCTAAGAAGGAAGAAATCACCTTAACGGGTGGACTGGATTAGCTTGAGGGATTTATCAAGTGAACCAGGATAAAATACTTGTGTGCTTCTCTCTTCTCTCTATCTTTATCCGCTGCACCATCTATCTCAGAGAAACCGAAAAGATTTACTTTAAATCTTAAGGGGAAAGTTTTTATATTCAAAACTCTATTCAACCCCCCCTTTTAGTAGTTTTTCACACCTTCACTGACAACCCAGACACTCTGAAGGCTCAGAATTTCTGATGGTGTAGAAGACTCTGAAGATCCAGAAGCTGAAAAGTGGAGACTCTGAAGTCCAGAAGGAAAATGGCTCTGAAGACCAAGTACTTCTCCTCTGAGTTCAGAATCAGAAGGTACAACGGTCAGAGGATCCATGCTTCCCTCTGACTCTGATCAACAAGCTTCACAAGTTCCAACACGAAGCATTCCTCTGATCAGAAGTCAACAAGGTTAAAGGTCAAGTCACTATCCAAAGTACAAAAGCAAATGTACTATCCTGACGACCTAACCTAACATTCTCAGCCACAGCAGAAGCTGGAAATCCCAGATCTGCCCTCCAACGGTAGCATTCTCATGCAATGTTCAAACCCTAATCCTTGGAGTATATATAAAGGCCGAAGACTGAAAGATGCGAAAAGAAGAAACTTACACGCGCAAGCAATATTCAAATCTTCTAAGCAATCTTTCTTCATAGAACTTATTGTGTTTACTATAAGCTTTTTAGAAGCAATCTCTTTGTAAACAATATCTTCTAAACAGTTGTTTAGTTTACCTTTAGAAGATCAAGGTTGATCGGATCCTAGAGAAGACTAAGAGACTGAATCTTAGTGTGAGCTAAGCCAGTGTATTGTTAGTCACTTGTAGGTTTCAAGTGCAGTTGTAACAAATCTCTGATTAGTGAATTGCCTTCATTCTAAGAAGGAAGAAATCACCTTCACGGCTGGACTAGACTAGCTTGAGTGATTCATCAAGTGAACCAGGATAAAATCCTTGTGTGCTTTTCTCATCTTTTATCTTAAGCACTTTACTTGTGTCTCGAAAGATTTGTTAAAATCTTAAGTGGGAAGTTTTATTCTGAAAACGCTATTCAAACCCCCCCCCCCTTTCTATCGTTTTTCATACCTTCAAGCGTATGTTCCAAGACCTAAAACTTAAGCCTGGAGGTGAAGTTAGTTTTGGAGGCAACGAGAAGGGTAAGATTGTTGGTTCTGGAACCATAGGTATTGATAAGGGTTCATGCATTGATAATGTTTTATTGGTTAACGGTTTAATGCATAATTTATTGTCAATAAGTCAATTAGCTGACAAGGGTTATGACATTATTTTCAATCAAAAGTCTTGCAAGGCTGTAAGTCAGATCGATGGCTCTGTTCTGTTTAACAGCAAGAGGCGGAACAACATCTATAAGATCAGATTATCTGAGTTGGAAACTCAGAAAGTAAAGTGTCTTCTTTCTGTTAACGAGGAGCAATGGGTATGGCATAGACGGTTAGGGCAAGCTAGCATGAGAAAGATTTCTCAGCAAAGTAAGCTTGACCTTGTTAGGGGCTTACCCACTCTGAAGTATTCTTCAGATGCTCTTTGTGAAGCATGTCAGAAAGGAAAGTTTACAAAAGCCCCTTTCAAGGCAAATAATATTGTTTCCACCTCAAGGCCGTTGGAACTTTGTTGGGAAATCCGCAAGTGTACGAATCCACCCAGTTTTAAATATCGAACCATAGGGATTGTGAGTGAATAAATTCAGTTCAAGTCTGGAGTTTAAAGGTTTGTTTAATTGAAGCAAACATATGTTGATGTAGCAAAGATAAATTATAGGAAAAACAGAGATGGAAATGCTTTGGGTTCTTGCTTAACTAATCAATTCAAGCACATCATTCTAAGCACATAAACGCATGAATCTTTCCTAGATGTTATAGCCTAAGCAACTACCTATCGATGCCTCGCATAGATAATTCTTTCAAACCAAAAGATAAGCCCAATTCCTTGTGTACTTAAACATTTGTTTGAAGCTTAAAGCTTATAAAGTTCAGGCCAACAAACCCCAACCTTTCCTCTATTCCTAATAGCAAGCATAGAAGGGGGGTAATCCCTATTCAGTTCCCTAATCTATAACAAACTTCCGTTCTGATTATAGAAAAGCATAAAGCAAGCATGCATACAAGCTTAGATTGAAATTCTGAAAATGCGATTCAAGGAAAGAAGAAGAACATGTGGGAAAGAACTTAAGATTATAACTTAAACATGAAGAGTCTTACAAGAAAACCAAAGCAATTGAAGAGAGATTAGCCAAGCATGGCAAGCTAAGAACCTGAATTACAAGCTTGGAAGCCTTCTCTCACTCTCCTAGATGTTCCTCTCCTTCTAAACTTATGTAAAAATGGAATGGGTATCAAAGATTACAAAAGAAAACCACTAAAAACCTATTTATAGGAAAAAGGGCGAGTTTTCTGTTGTGTCGGGCGCTCAAGCGCCAAACACAAAGTTGGCTTCTAGAGTGTTGGCGCTAAGGCGCCAGCTGCACACTCAAATGGCCTTTAAACTTCTCATTAACTCCTCTTGATTGCTTCCATTACTTCTCCAAGCTCCTTGGCCTTCCTCCTTCAACAGTTACCATCTGAAAACGTGGGAACAAAGCTAGAAAGAAATATCTAGAAACTCAAGAGGTTAATAGCACAATAATCCTCAAAACAAGTAGAAATTCCATGCAACCCCTAAACTTACTTAAAATGCAAGAAAGACCCTTATAAAACTACATAATTACCAAAACCAAACAAAAACTCAAAGAAAGGTAAAAATGCATGAGAATGCATGAAACACTACATGAGACAAAGAGAAAAGACTCAAAACTAGCAAGGAAAAACCCTAAAAACATCATATAAATCCCGGTCATCACACCACTATACTCAATAACAGCTCGCCCTCGAGCGTCAGTAAGATTAGCTTGCCCTCAAGCACAGAGTGTAAGACCCTAATTTTTATTATTATTATTATTATTATTATTATTATTATTATTTAGAAATAAATAATAAGTGAGGAGTTTTAGTGATGAATGAGTTTATTGATTGAGTTGTTTGAGAATATTACGTGACCTTGTATGACTTTTCGAGTGGTCTTAACGACCTAATCTGAAGAAACTTTCTTCATAAGAATTGTAGATATCTCTGTTATCTAAATTCTCCTTTTGATTTAATGTCATTCCGATCCCTGTAGCCCGAGTTATTCACGTTTTAGTGAGCAGAGGTCAAGCTGTACAGTTTTCACGATTTTGCTACAAGATAGAGGGAAAGTTTGAGAAAAACCCTTGCCTATGCTAGGTTGTGGCTGCCGGCCACACTGAGGGGAATGGGGAGGGTTTTGTTTTTTTTTAATTCTTTTAATTAGTAATTTATAGAATTAATTAGATGTTTTGGGCTTGGGCTAGAGAATGAGAAAAGAAAAACAAAACCCTAAGCCTAAGTGTGTGTGTGAGCCGCGAGTGTATTAAAAAGGGAGGGAGAAGCATTTTTCTTTTTCCTTTCTATCACAAACTTAGTTGCAAGGGAGCCTACCTCTGTATACACTTCATAAGAGAGAAAGAAGAGAAAAGAAAAGTTGAGAGAAAGAGAGAAAGAGAGCTCGAGAGGGAGAAGAAGAGGAGAAGAACTCGAGAAGAAGAGAAAGAGAAGTGGAGAGAGAGATCAAGGGTGAAGGAGGCTCGAACCAGAGGGGAGCAGCAAGGAGTTGTCTCTTCTTTCATCACCTTTCCATTATCTTTTCATACCAAAAACTAAGGTGAGGGCAGATCTGGTCCGGGTAAAGTCTAGGTGAATTATTTGATGAAAAACCTATGATTTTATGTGAAAATATGCAATTCTGGGTGGGTTATGCTATGGGAAAATTATTTGCATGATAGAAGGCTTCTTTATGCATGAACATGGTACAATGTTTCTGTTTTGATCATGCTTTTATGTGATAACATGAATCCTTGTTGATTACATGAGAAAAGTTGCCAATTTTCCACTATGCTGCTTAGATTTTACTTGTATTGTATGACATGCAATGGATCTGAAATTTTGATGTATTTTATGAGAATACCCTACTGGAATTAGGCTTGAGAATCTTGATCCAACAAGATCAGGAAAATGTGGAAAACCCTAGCCTAAACATGGTCACGGCCGAACCCTATTTTGAGGGGTTCGGCGGATTTTTCTGATGTTCTTTTACCTATGTATTGGCATGATGATGTGCCACTGAATTCAGTATTATGATTATGAGAATATGAACATGTGATAAATGGTGTTGATTGGCCGGACCCTATGCTCTCTAGGGATGAGGCGTTTGTCTTGCTTACGTGATGAGAGTTGCATGTTGACTTGATGCTCTTGTGAGAGGAAAGGATCAAACCCTAGACCTCTTAATATTATGCTATGTATGATGCCTTAATGGCTTACTTCTATAACTTGACTTTCGTAGTAAAGCCTAGTGATTGCGACTTCGCTTGCAAGTAGCGATGAGATGGTTATAGTGCTAGGGTATAGGCTATGGACCATGATAACGATGGTGCCGTTAGAGACAAACGGTTACTTGCACGCGAGGGTGAATTTGTGGATTGACTGTGTGGTCTCCACATGATAACCATGATTTAGTCATGGGATAAGGATTGACTGTGTGGTCTCCTTGAGAATTTATGGATCGACTGTGTGGTCTCCATGTGACTTGGGTTGACTGTGTGGTCCCCTTGTGATTGTTCATCTACGGATGATCGTGATTGGCCAAGGTGAATGTGGTGGTTGTGTGATGGTGAGGACGTTAGCCTAACTGGACTATTAGGTTGCTAACTAAGACATGAACATATATATATAACGCTTGCTTATTCATGTGATAATATGTGATTTAGTTGATTTACTTGCGAGTATTGCATGGGATCTGACCCTCTATTATCTGTTATGTGTTTGTTCTGGGGTGGGCCTAGATGGTGCGGACCACGAGTTCGGTGTAATCCTGGACACAGACGCTTCATGATGAGGAGAACGACGGCATGGGTGTCCGACTCACGCCAGGTGCGTCGCATTTATGTCGGTGGTGCTACACTTACGGGTCGTGACAGCGGAGGACGAGTCGTCGAGGCCCAGGAGCTGGAGAACGGGAGGGTGATGATGCCTTAAGCACCTCCTCATTTCCAGATCCCTATGGATTTAGAGTCGGGGACATCCTCAGTTCGAGAGTCGGAGCCGGAGCTGGATCCTTCTGAGGATTTGGTGGATGAGCAGGATGAGCTACCAGCGGAACCTAAGGCGCCACCAGAGCCTGTAGTGGAAGAAGAAGGGCTTCCGGAGCTTGTAGGAGAGGAATGGGTTGAATTTGACCGTAGTAAAGCCGAGCGGAAAGTTCAGAGGTTCTTCTGTTTGGCGGTCGAGTCCTACGACAACAAGGAGGGTGACATCTACCGAGGTCTGAGAACCCATATGCTCATAGAGTTTACTAATGAGTCAATTCCTAATGATGAGTCCGCCATTGAAGACGAAGACGAGGTCAAAGAGGAAGATGAAGACGATGAAGATGATGAATCAGAGGAGTAGGGGCATGGGTTGAGTGACCTGCACTTTTCTTTTGGGTTGAGAGTCCGAGTGGCTTTGAACTTTATTTATTTTCTTTCTAGTTGGATATTTTCTTTTCACTTAATGTAATTTACAATGAGATTTCTTTTGGGATAATTATTTTATACATTTCCGTTGTTTAAAGAATTTTGAGTTTCACGTTGGCTTTTATTTCCGCAAGTTATTGGATTAATTTTCAAGAGTTTCGCAATAAATGGATCTTTGTCATTAATTGAAGATTAATAATTGAATCGACGAAAGTTCTTTGCGAAAATTGGTTAATTGGTTACTGTGTGACACTCGAGAAATCGGGGCGTTACACAAAGAATTACTCCCAACACACATGCCAAAAGAGGGATACATTTTCAGAAAACCGGGGGATCAAGCAAGTGCAGTTGGTTCCAAGAGAAAGATACAACAATCAACCTTGTGCAACTCTTAGACAAAGAAGAATTAGAGTCCACTATGAGAAGCATTTAGAGCTAACATCCTAGCATGAGACAATTATTTAGTGCACTGAGCAAACAAGCAAGTTCAAAGGTTCTGGGAATCATTCACTCAAGAGCAACTAAAGTCGAACATGCATTATTCATTGAGACTTCCCAAAGGGTTGTAATGTTGGCTAGGTAAAGCAGATGGTAGGTGGTCCCTAAGAAAGACTAAGGTGCTACCCAAAGTTGACTGTGGTCCTATTTGAAATTCCGGAGCTTTCAAGCTATTGATACTTAGCTTACAAGTCTCTTAACCCCTTATTATTTCAGAACTTTTTTCCTTTTTTTTGGAACCCCACCTTTGCACTGGAGTTCATTTTTTTTCTTTTTGACTTTCCTTTTCAACTTTTTTTTTCACTTGGGGTAAGAGACAATTGCAATTTACATAAACTAGCTTCATTAAGATTTAAGAACCACAACTCCCCATTTTTCCAACCAAACAATCAACTCAAATAACAAAGGTAACAAAGAATTATCCATAAGGCTCAAAAGGGTCTTCTAGGGACAAAGATGTCATAAAACAAATTCTGAAGTCCAAGAAAACCTACCAGTCTCAAAAATGCAAGTCTCCTAAAGCTACTCTCGAGGGTGGGAGAAATGAAACACAGAACCAAGAAGTGCAAGTGAGTCAGGATCCTCTAGGAAAATTATAAAGTGAAGGGTCAAAGATGGACCCTTGTGGACTCACATCAACTCTATCCTCAAGACAACACTTAGAAGGCCGAAGTCTCTCCCTCTCTTTCCTAAACATACAATCACTCCCCAAAAGAAAGCACAAAGTATCCACTTAAAAACATTTTCAAAACCAGCATCAGGTGAGTGAGCAAGACTTGGGAACATGTCATTTGAGTATAAGGAATAAAGACCAAGGTACAAAAGACTCTATATAAAAATGCATGATAAAAAAGATAAACAAAATCTACAAAAGAAAAATATGCAAAAATGCATGGACTAAACTCAGAGTAAGAAAAGAACCTCCTTCTAAGTGATTGAGTGCCTCCAAGTGTTCTCCACTGGCTTTTATTTCCTGAAAAACTAACAAAAGAAACAAAAACGTCAAACAGAAAAAGAAAAAGAAAAAAAAAAACAACAACAACATGGGTTGTCTCCCATATAGCCCTAAGTTATAGTCTTAGGTAGACTATACTTCAAACTCGTAACTCAAACCAAAAACTACAAACAATCCCTGGCAACGGCGCCAAAAACTTGTTGGGAAATCTGCAAGTGTACGAATCCACTCGGTTTTAAATGTCGAACCACAGGGATTGTGAGTGAATAAATTCAGTTCAAGTCTTGAGTTTGAAGGTTTGTTTTATTGAAGCAAACATATGTCGATGTAGCAAAGATAAATTATAAGAAAAACAGAGATGGAAATGCTTTGGGTTCTTGCTTAACTAATCAATTCAAGCACATCATTCTAAACACATGAACTCATGAATCTTTCCTGGATGTTATAGCCTAAGCAACTACCTATCGATGCCTCACATAGATAATTCTTTCAAACCAAAAGATAAGCCCAATTCCTTGTGTACTTAAACATTTTTTTGAAGCATAAAGCTTATAAAGTTCAGGCCAACAAACCCCAACCCTTCCTCTATTCCTAGTAGCAAGCATAGAAGGAGTAATCTCAATTCAGTTCCCTTATCTATAACAAACTTTCGTTCTGATTATAGAAAAGCATAAAGCAAGCATGCATACAAGCTTAGATTAAAATTCATAAAATGGGATTCAAGGAGAGAAGAAGAACATGTGGGAAAGAACTTAAGATTATAACTTAAACATGAAGAGTCTTACAAGAAAACCAAAGCAATTGAAGAGATATTAGCCAAGCATGGCAAGCTAAGAACCTGAATTACAAGATTGGAAGCCTTCTCTCACTCTCCTAGATGTTCTTATCCTTCTAAACTTATGTATAAATGGAATGGGTATCAAAGATTACAAAAGAAAACCACTAAAAACCTATTTATAGGCAAAAGGGCGAGTTTTCTGTTGTGTCGTGCGCTCAAGCGCCAGAAACAAAGTTGGCTTTTGGAGTACTGGCGCTCAGGCGCCCATCAGGGGCGCTTGAGGGCCAGCTGCACGCTCAAATGGCCTTTAAACTTCTCCTTAACTCCTCTTGATTGCTTCCATTACTTCTCCAAGCTTCTTGGCCTTCCTCCTTCAACAGTTACCATCTGAAAACTTGGGAACAAAGCTAGAAAGAAATATCTAGAAACTCAAGAGGTTAATAGAAAAATAATCCTCAAAAAATGTAGAAATTCCATGCAACCCCTAAACTTACTTAAAATGCAAGAAAGGCCCTTATAAAACTACATAATTACCAAAACCAAACAAAAACTCAAAGAAAGGTAAAAATGCATGAGAATGCATGAAACACTAAATGAGACAAAGAGAAAAGACTCAAAACTAGCAAGGAAAAACCCTAAAAACATCATATAAATCCCGGTCATCAAACTTCTGCATATTGACCTATTTGGACCGGTGAAAACCGAGTCTATAGGTGGCAAGAAATATGGGATGGTCATTGTTGACGACTTTAGCCACTGGACATGGGTAAAATTCTTAAGACACAAGGATGAGTCGCATTCTATGTTCTCTACCTTTGTTGCCCAAGTGAAAAACAAGAAGGGTTGCAGAATTGTCCGTGTCAGGAGTGATCATGGTGGAGAGTTTGAGAATGAGGAGTTTGAGAACATCTTTGATACCTATGGTATATCACGTGATTTCTCTTGTCCTAGAACTCCTCAGCAGAATGGCGTTGTGGAAAGGAAGAACAGAACTCTTCAAGAGATGGCAAGAACCATGATCCAAGAAACTGACATGGCAAAGCACTTCTGTGCTGAGGCAGTAAACACAGCGTGTTATATTCAGAACAGAATCTCCATAAGACCAATTCTGAATAAGACTCCTTATGAATTGTGGAAGAATATAAAGCCCAACATTTCTTACTTTCATCCTTTTGGTTGTGTTTGCTATATGCTGAATTCTAAGGACAGATTGCATAAATTTGATTCTAAGTCCTTGAAATGCTATCTGCTAGGATATTCTAAACGTTCTAAGGGTTATAGAGTTTATAATATTGAATCTAAGACTATTGAAGAATTTATTCATGTTAGATTTGATGATAAGCTTGACTCTGACAAGTCAAAGCTAGCTGAAAAGTTTGCAGATATGAATATAACCATCTTAGACAAAGACAAAGAATCAGAAGTTGCTGATTCAGAAGCAACTACATCAGAGGATGCTGCTACAACCTCTGATCAACCACGGCCAAGGATGAGTAGAGTAATTGCCTCTCATCCTGAAGAATTGATTCTGGGGAA
The DNA here is from genome assembly GCF_012489685.1 of Lotus japonicus. Classification (NCBI taxonomy): domain Eukaryota; kingdom Viridiplantae; phylum Streptophyta; class Magnoliopsida; order Fabales; family Fabaceae; genus Lotus; species Lotus japonicus. The sequence continues at coordinate 19,915,866 of NC_080041.1, read as the reverse complement.
CAGAGATGAACCAGTCAGAACCAGATCTACCTTCAAACCCTCTGAAGAGACTCTCTTAAGCATAAAAGCTCTAGTCTCTCTGATCGAACCAACTTCTATTGATCAAGCTCTTCAAGATAAAGATTGGATTCTGGCTATGGAAGAAGAATTGAATCAATTCACCAAGAATGACGTTTGGAACCTCGTCAAGAAACCTAAGGATACCCATGTCATTGGAACTAAGTGGGTATTCAGAAACAAACTCAATAAGAAGGGTGAAGTAGTCAGAAACAAGGCAAGGCTTGTTGCTCAGGGCTACTGTCAACAAGAAGGCATAGATTACACTGAAACCTTTGCTCCTGTAGCAAGGTTAGAAGCTATAAGATTGTTGATCTCATTCTCTGTGAATCACAACATTGTTCTTCATCAAATGGATGTCAAAAGCGCGTTTCTCAACGGCTACATTTATGAAGAAGTGTATGTTCATCAACCCCCTGGATTTGAAGATGCTCAACACCTGACCATGTCTTCAAGTTGAAGAAATCTCTTTATGGCTTAAAGCAAGCTCCAAGAGCATGGTATGAGAGACTCAGTACCTTCCTTCTGGAAAATGGGTTCGTAAGGGATAAAGTGGATACAACTCTCTTTTGCAAATCTTACAATAATGATATTCTGATTTTCAAATTTATGTTGATGATATTATATTTGGCTCTGCTAATCCCTCTCTTTGCAAAGAATTTTCTAAGTTAATGCAGGCTAAATTTGAAATGAGTATGATGGGAGAACTCAAATACTTTCTGGGAATTCAAGTAGATCAACAACCAGAGGCAACGTACATTCATCAAAGTAAATATACCAAAGAACTTCTGAAGAAGTTCAATATGTCAGAATGTACTCCTGCTAAAACACCAATGCATCCTACATGCATTCTGGAGGTAGAAGACACAAGCTCAAAGGTTTGTCAGAAGCTTTATCGTGGTATGGTAGGCTCTCTTCTCTATCTGACTGCATCCAGGCCATATATTCTTTTCAGCATTCATTTATGTGCTCGATTCCAATCAGATCCTAGAGAATCTCACTTAACTGCGGTTAAGAGAATTCTCAAATATCTAAAAGGCTCTACTAACCTAGGCTTGATGTATAAAAAGACATCAGAGTATAAGCTTTCAGGTTACTGTGACGCTGACTATTCTGGAGATAGAACTGAAAGGAAAAGCACCTCTAAAAATTGTCAATTCCTGGGAAGCATCTTAGTCTCATGGGCAAGCAAGAGGCAATCTACAATTGCTCTATCTACTGTAGAGGCAGAATATATATCAGCTGCTATTTGCAGCACTCAGATGCTCTGGATGAAACATCAGCTGGAAGATTATCAAATCCTTGAGAGCAATATCCCTATTTATTATGACAACACAGCTGCTATTTCTCTAAGTAAGAATCTTATCTTACACTCAAGGGCCAAGCACATTGAGGTAAAGTATCACTTAATTAGAGATTATGTTCAGAAGGGCGTACTTCTTCTGAAGTTTGTGGATACTGACCATAAATGGCCAGATATCTTCACAAAGCCCTTAGCAGAGGATAGATTTAAGTTTATTCTGAAAAATATGAATATGGACTCTTGTCCAGCATGAAGATAGATCAGAACCTCTAACTATGATGCTTCTCTATCAGAAGTTGTCTAGTCCAGAAGGTCACTTAATCAGAAGTTGGGTACCCATTAGTATTACTTCTGTGACGCCCGGGGCCGACGAGGGCGGGGAGTGATCGCCGGTGCAGTGAGGCACGGACAAATAGCGGCTCCTGGCAGGCTTCTAGGCGGAGGGGCACATGAAGGAACCGATCTCACACCCGAACAAGAGGTATTCTGAGACTGTATAGGGATGGACTATACAGTCGAGGAAGGCATAAAAGATTTGATTGGTACTACTCATGACAACAAGTTGCAACTTCTTTTCGGGAGCCCAACTCATAAGAACTCCATGGTTAAGTGTGCTAGCCTTGGAGCAATATTATGATGGGTGACCTCCTGGGAAGTTTTCCCTGGAAGCGCGCGAGTGAGGACAAAGCGCGCTGAAAAGACTCGTGTTGTCACCGTGAGGCCAGTCGTCAGATCAGGATGTTACAAATGGTATCAGAGCCGACCTCTCCCAGTACGGTGTGGTTCGGGGACGAACCAAGCGGAAGTTGGTGGGCCTGTGACGCCCGGGGCCGACGAGGGCGGGGAGTGATCGCCGGTGCAGTGAGGCACGGACAAGGAGCGGCTCCTGGCAGGCTTCTAGGCGGGGGGGCACATGAAGGAACCGATCTCACACCCGAACAAGATGTATTTCGAGATTGTATAGGGATGGACTATACAGTTGAGGAGGGCATAAAAGATTTGATTGGTACTACTCATGACAACAAGTTGCAACTTCTTTTCGGGAGCCCAACTCATAAGAACTCCATGGTTAAGTGTGCTAGCCTTGGAGAAATATTATGATGGGTGACCTCCTGGGAAGTTTTCCCTGGAAGCGCGCGAGTGAGGACAAAGCGCGCTGAAAAGACTCGTGTTGTCACTGTGAGGCCAGTCGTTAGATCAGGATGTTACAACTTCTGAGATAAGGCATTAAACGCGTGTCAGATTTATTCTGATACCTTGTTCCTTGTGCCTCTCGGGAATTTCTGTTGTAATGATTCATATCTACTTGATTCTCCATTGCTTGTTAATAGTACTTATTGCTCATTATTATCACATTAATTTCGAACTGATGATTTTCATTTTTTCTTTTGTATTCTCAACCACTCAGCGGTTACTTTTTAAAATCACTATATACTCACGTTCTCAGACATGTTTCCATCACTTCACTCACTCACATTTTTTTAAACTGTTAAGTGAATTTCTATTCTCTCCGCTCTCTCTATTGCTTTTAATCCCTCTCAACCCAAGCCTTCATCATGTCTCAATTCAACTCTTCCGATCCTCAAGAGCAATTATTACTTGAATACTTTGCTGAGCACATGGCTAAAGAGCAAGCAGAAAATGATGCTAGTGAAAGACCCTCTAGGTTTCCTACTATGGTTGTGGGTCTTCCCACTGGGCAATCTGCATCTAGAGAAGTCTCTCAATCCAGAAATGAAGAACCTCAACAGCAAGAGGAAACTGACTCGACAGACCGAGCAAGAGTCATCCCAATTACCCAGAGAACTGCTGCTATACACTGCAACTTCTAAGTCAAAGAACTCAAGGTTCTCAAAGAACTTAGGGTTACTTTTGAGAATTTGGCTGATAACGGCATCGACATCCGACCGGAGATGGAAGCACAAGGTTGGAGCAACTACTTTGAAAGGATAACTGGGCCTATCTACACCAAGCTAGTCAAAGAATTCTGGAAACATGCTGAGTGCGACAACTACTATGTTGTTTCACATGTTCTAGGAAGAAAAATTGTCATTTCTGAGAAATCAATTTCTCAACTTCTCGGAATGAAGTTCGGTGTCGGAAAGCGGTTCCAGAATGTGAGCAACAAGATTCGAGAGATGAAGCCAATAGTCAACAAGGAACTCTTTGCCAACTGGGAGCCAAAGAAGGTAGAGTACAAATCCATTGATCTTCATCCTGAACTGAGGGTTTGGCACAAAATCATCCTCTCTTGCATCAACCCTAGAACTCTATCCAGTTCATCTGACTACATCAACGCTACTCAGAAGTTGATGATCTTCTCAATCAAGAAGAAGAAGAAGTTGTGCCTTCCCTTCTTCATATTCACATATCTCAAGGAGTGCATCAAGAAATCAACAACCACTGCCGGTGACAAGAAGAATGCAATTTATTACATTCCCTTTGGAAAAATTCTCTCTGACATTTTTGTGGAAAGTAAGTTGGTTGAAGACCTGATTGCCACGGGCTGTAGAGAGGATCTGACCACAGCTTCTGGAGAAGCGTTCAATGTAAAGAATCTGAAGAGGATGAAAATCATTGACGAGATTCTCGTTCCTCCACCTGAGGAGCTTCAAGAAAAAATAATCCAGAGGAGGATTGTCATTGATGACTTCCCTCTTTGGACAAAGCTGGAATCTCCAGATGCAATTCAGGAGTATGTCAATCTTCTGAAGGAACAAGGAGTTGAAGTGGAATTTGAAGACTTTTTCAACTCTCTTTCAGATTGTCCGCCAGATATGTCCAGACCTTCCAGAAAAAGGCCTCAGGAGTCAGATTCAGATTCAAACTCTGAGAAGAAACTAAAGAAGAAGAAGGTAAAGAAGATCAAGATGGAATCAAAGGCTGCTAAGCCTCAATCAACTCAGAGCAGAGTCCCAAGGATTACCAGATCCTCTGCCAAGGAGACAAGTAAGCCTCAAGTTGTTGTTTCTTTTGCTCCTATTATTATTCTTAATGTCATTCCTTCCTCCTCTTCATCCCAAACAATTCCTCCTTCTTCTGCCCCAATTGTCCCAAGATATCAATCTCTCACAACCCCTCTTCCCTCAACCTCTGCCATCTCCACATCTGCAATTGCAGTCACCACCACTCCAGAACAAAACTCTCCTCCACCTCCCAAACCAGATCTTTTAGATTAGATTCGTCAAGCATCTTCTGCTCCAACTCCTCCAATTATCCATCTTCCATTTCCAAACAACCCAAAACTACCACAACCATCCTCTCTCATAAACACTTCCTCCACAGAAATGGAATTTCAACAAGTCTTAGAAAAGAGGATCTCTGGACCCCCAGAAGATATCGTTAATCCTATTCCACCATGTTATTTCAAAAGAATTTGTGTTCGCCAACCCAGAACCACAAACCATTCCCACTCCAGATCAGACTACTTCTGATCAGGTGACTCAGACTCTACCCCTAACACCTGAAGCAGAAACTTCTGCTCAAGAGGCAACCAGCTCTAACCAAGCTATCGCTCCTCAACCCACTCCTCAACCAAACCTTCCTATCATCCCCTATACATATCCAGAGCCTACCACCCTTTTGGAATGCATTAAAAATTTTAATGATAGGGCATCAACAAGGCTAAGAAATCTCTATGCTTACACCGATACAAGTGAGAAGCCCAATGTGGTTAATTTCTTGTGGGAGAGATTCTGCAGCTGGATGCAAGGATGCATTGAGGACATGCCTGCGTTCGCTGATCTAGAACGTTTTGATCAAGTTGAGGCTGCAAGGGTAAAGCACGAATCTCTGACTAAACCAAGACAAGCTCATCGAGAATCTCAAATATTCATCAAGCTAAGATAAGCAATTCATAATACAAAGTATCAGGAAGAACATTCAAAGGAAGCGAAGGCTAAGAGAGCTGAATCTGAAGTCAAAGAAGCTGAATTGAAAAGACTAGTTGCTATGGTTGACGACTTGGCCAGAGCCGCTAGTGCAAGACTTGTGTAAGATCAAGTTTTGATCTAGTAGTACAACTCTATGTTTTGATGATTACAAGTTAACCTTTTGATATGAACAATTGTGGTACTCTAACGTGTTTTTCTGAGTGTGCTATTTACAGGCTCTGACCTCAACTCAATCTCACACAAATCAGAAGCACTGTGTATAAAGAGTAACCCAAGCAACGCTTTCGCATTCACCATGTTCAGTATGAACAGTGGAAAAGCTTCAGAAGTTCTGAAGCTATACAAACTCTGATGTGGACTCAGTCGCTAGAAGCTCTGAAGATCCAGAAGTTCTGATAACCAAGAAACACTGAAGGTTCAGATGTTCTGATGGTGTAGAAGACTCTGAAGATCCAGAAGCTGAATAGTGGAAACTCTGAAGTCCAGAAGCAAGAAACTCTGAAGGCCATGTTCTTCCCTCTGAGTTCAGAATCAGAAGATACAATGGTCAGAGGATCTGTGCTTTCCCTCTGACTCTGATCAACCGGCTTCACAAGTTCCAATACGAAGCATTCCTCTGATCAGAAGTCTCCTAGGTTAAAAGGTCAAGTCGCTATCCAAGTACAAAAGCAAGTGTACCTTCCTGACGACCTACCTAACGTTCTCAGCCACAGCAGAAGCTGGATTTTCCAGAACTACCCTCCAACGGTAGCATTTCCCATGCAACGCTCAACCCTAATCCTTGGAGTATATATAGAGGCTGAAGATTGAAAGAAGCGGCGAGAAGAAGCAACACATACGCGCAAGACATATTCAAAAATTCTAAGCTTTCTTTCATCTGAAATTCATTGAGTTTACTATTAGCTTTTTAGAAGCAAATCTCTTGTAAACATTTCTTTGATAAACAGTTTGTTTAGTTCCTTTAGGAGATCAAGGTTGATCGGATCCTAGAGAAGACTAAGAGAGTGAATCTTAGTGTGAGCTAAGTCAGTGTAATTGTTAGTCACTTGTAGGTTTCAAGTGCAGTTGTAACTCTTACCTGATTAGTGGATTGCCTTCATTCTAAGAAGGAAGAAATCACCTTAACGGGTGGACTGGAGTAGCTTGAGTGATTTATCAAGTGAACCAGGATAAAATCCTTGTGTGCTTCTCTATCTCTTATCTTTAGCACTTAAGTTCTCGAAAGATTTGTCAAAATCTTTAAGGTGGAAGTTTTGTACTGAAAACGTTATTCAAACCCCCCCCCCTTTCTACCGTTTTTCATACCTTCAACTTGAAGCTGCCAGAGTTGAAGCTGCTCAGAAAGAGGCTGCTCGCCTAGAAGCTCTGGAACAAGCTGCTAAGTTAGAAGCTGAGGTTGCTGCCCTGAAGGCCAAAGCTCTTGCTTCTGCATCTGCTTCTACATCTGCTCCAGATCCGAAAGCAACTTCTGCTATGAATGTCAGCTCTGCCTTAGTTGCTATATCTGCTCCGACTACTTCATTAATTCACGCTGATCCACCTGTTTCAGCTCAACCTGATCTAATTGCAATCAGTGTTATCAGACTCGGGCCGGTGATCGACTCGGTCGAGGCACTGGGTCAAGGAGTCAATGGTTCAACCACTGGGTCACTGGTTGAACCGTTTGACTCGGTCGATACTAAAAAAAAATTAAAAAAATTCATAATACCATAATAAAATGTCACCAAATACCATACACACAAAAACAATAAGGAATTTTTTACCACAACAAAATGTCACAACTCACAAATAACTGAAATAAGTTTTAAATATCATCAAACAACATCAATTTTACGCTTTAATCACAACAAAAAGCGTATAAACAAGTTTAAAACAGAATTTAACAACTAAGATTTTGTACATCATAAGCTAACAAATGATATATACACATGAAACAACTTGTATATAATCCAGTTTCTGATTCAGGCTAACTAAAAAGATTATCAATTTTACAATTTTTTACAACACCAAAGCTTGGTATTCATATTCTTTAATTTGTCCTCAAAGAAACGACAAGAAGACTTTGCAAAGAAATTATATACAAAACAACTTGACTCATTCTATATTAAAAATTAAAAGAATTAATAATACTAACTAACATTAATTAATAACTTCATAATAAAAACACACAATTAATTATTTTAACTTATTGTTAAATAACGTTTTTGAAACAATTGTTAAATAACGTTAAAAAATAGTTATTATTAAATATATATATATAAGTAATTATTATAATGGTTGGGTTGTGTTTTAGTTATTTTGTGTAATAACACTAATGTTTACTTTTGTTCAAAAAAAACTAACTTGTCAAAGATTTTTATAGTATAATTTTTGTTTATATATATATAATTAAATGTAACCATTATCTCAAAACACTTGTCTTCACAGCATTGCATCTTGAGGGAATGAGTTCGAATCCAAGCTAGACACTTTTCTAAATTTTTTTCGCAACTAATAAATGCTAAGAAAAAAAAAAGTGCTCAGTTCAAAAAAAAAATGCTGGAAAAAAAATGGTCGGTTCAACCGAGTTCCGGTTTAACCATAAAAATCAGCCGAGTTGACCGGTTCACACCGGGCGGCTTGCATGGTCGATCCGATGCTCGGCTCGAACCGGTCTAGGTCCCGGTTCAACCGGTCGAACCGGACGGTTCGAGCCGAGTTTTATAACACTGACTGCAATAGTGCAAAGGCTTGATAGCTTTCAGACGCAATTTGATAAACAGGTCGTGTTCAACAAGAGTGTGGAAGCAATGTTTGCCGACATTCTGAGGAGGCTTCTAGATCCCAAACCTTAGTATCTTAGGATTTCCCTCTATTTTTACTTTTCTTTTCTTAACTCTTTATTATATATATATATATATATATATATATATATATATTGTTGGTTTTCTTGTTTACGTTGGTACTTATTTTATTTATTATCTTTTATTACAGTTTTCATTTTCTGATCCTTTACCACATTTTCTAACATCACACATACACACAATGCCTTAAACATAAACCTCTTTTATTCATTGAAATTGTGTTTTACACTTTGAAAGGAGGATTTATCCTCATGTCTTGATAACGCTCTAGCATTACCTCTAACTGCCTATCTATGGGTCGCCTCTGAAGTATCAGACGCGCCATCTCATCCTTACATTCTTCTTGTCGCTCCTCCGTGTCCTCTGCTCGGAGCTCCAGCTCTGCCTCCCAACCACCAATCATCATGGTGATTTCTGCTTCTGCACGGAAGAGCTCGCCTAGTTCCTCCACGAACTCCAGAAAAATGCGAAGGGATGCATCCAGCTCTGGATCCAGCTCCATTCCAAGCAGCTAACAGATCAGCTGGCGGATGCTGCTCTCTGTTGTGATCCGGTAGTATAGTGCAGCGTACATATTTTGCTCGAAGGCTCTTTCCCTCAATTTCTCAAGAGCTCTCTCTATGTTTGCCATGTTGATTCTATCTCGCTCTCTGAGTATGCATTCTTAACCCAGGAAACCCTTCTATTTATACTCCAGGAACGGTTGTCAGCATTTATCACTGAAACACCTTCCCAAGACACTGTTACCGAGATCATCTTTGAATGTCTTAAATTTAGTTGGCCGGTGGTAAACGTTAGTTCAACGTCTCCCAATCTTTGGCCGGTGTTCTTCGCTCCAACTCTCTTTCTCCTTCCTTCTTTTCATATATTTTCTTTCCTCTGATTATATGTGTCTTTATTATCTATCTTTTTATCCTTTCCTTTTGTGAACTTAGTCCTTTTCTCAGGGGGAGTACCTTGTACTTCAAAGCTAAGTTTTTCACACTCTGCGTCCTTTTTGCTTATGACAAAAAGGGGGGGTACATCCAGTTTTTGATGTGTTATTTTTTTTCTTTTGGAGAATTTGAAGTTCAAATCATTATGACTATAGATCTTTCATAAGGCACTAGCAAGGAATACATTTCACTTCTTCTGAAGTGATCATATGCTCTGATTCCCTTAATGCTCTTATATACTAAATGTATATATGTTATATTAAATGACTAACTCTGATTGATATGTCACTCTGATCATTTATCTATTTTAGCTCAGAATCAAGCTTGTAACGCCCCGATTTCTCGAGTGTCACACAGTAATCCAAACGTCACAATTTTCGTAAAGAATTTTCGTCGATTCAATTATTCATCTTTAATTAATGACAAAGGTTCATTTTACGAAAAACTCTTAAACATTAACTTTTAATAAACCGTACGCGCGTTTGATTGGAAACGTCTAAATACAAAGAACCAAATAACTGACATAATACTTGCATTTAATTAAAAGAAACAGCACTCACACCCATGTGTGAAAATTATCAAATCGAGTACTGTAAGACCCAAGTTTTTAAGCTTAGAATAAGTGGAAGAGATTTCCATTTACGATTAGGCTTGACGTATCGTGAAGGAAAAACCTGAACAAGAGTTTATCGAATGAAATAAATTTATGAAGGAGAAAGTTCAGGAAAAGTCTAAGGATTGTATCCGAATCGATAAAAGGTATAGCACGATCGATTCACTTAAGCCTAGGACAAGAACCTTAGGAAAAGACTAAGTTCCACCCTTGGAACACTGTAGGAATTTATTCCAAAAAAAAACTTCAGAGAAATGTTAGAACTTCTCTTTTTCCATATATTACAATCGTTTCGAGGCGAAACTCTAGAATCTACGAACGTCCGATTCCAATCATCGGAAGTTTGCTGAAACCAAAACCCTGGTATTTCAAAACCCTAGAATCAACCGTCAATGAAGACTTTTTCTATTCAGAGCTTCAAATGAAGATTCTACACGCGTACACCCATTTCTCTCGATGATTTCAATCTTTCTTCAGAAGGAAGTTTTCTATTCCGACATCCGATGCAAAAAGCAACTTATCGGGTAAACTAGTTTTACACCGACTTTGCATTAGTCGCCTAAAATACAAGGGAACCTCTTTTTAGTTTTGGAATTCTTTCGCCAAAACGTATCTTAGAATTCACGGAGAATGAAGCCGGAAAAATCAGAATCGTGAAACTTTCATTTTCCCGCGTTTTTCCATCCTCTATATAGCAAGCCTCGAAAACCAAAAATCATGATGATATTTCTTTGAAGAATTAGAAGATTCAGCGGGGTGAATATCGTGTCTAAAATACGTTGGAATCAGTAGGAAGAATCGGAAATCACTCTCATATTTTTATCGTAACTCTATGAGCCAAATCCTCCGATATCTAAACAAAACTGTACCGGTTTACTAAATATCTATTCAACCTTATCCAATCTTTGATAAATATCTGTTCATACTTATCCAATCTTTGATAAATATCTGTTCATCCTTATCCAATCTTTGATAAATATCTATTCATACTTATCCGATCCTTGCTAAATATCTTCCATTTCATTCCCTATATATATATGTTGAAGCTTGAGACAAAACCTCACAAACACACACACACAACACGCGGCCAAGAGGAGAGGAGGAGAAGAAGATTTTCTTGATTTCTTGCTTGATCGTTGATCCGACAGTTGCTACTTCAAGGTTTCGAGGTATAGTCGCTAATCCTTACCTCTGATCGCTTTTTCCATAGCTTTTCTCTATGTCTTTCTGTGCTCATAGTTTTGAGGTTTTTACAAAACTATCCTGAATACTTCATTTTTTATTCTAAACATCTTCCTTACGTGCCCAAGAGCACTTCTGTCGGATTAGTTTTTCCGTTATGTCGCCGGATTTCCGCCGGAATCAATTTCTGCTTAAAATACCCATTTTTAAGCAAAGTCTCAACCTTTGAGCTGAAAACTATCGCCTTAGCTTAGTGCTAGTAGGATTAGTTGTCATAAACGTCGTTGGTGACGTCCCCATCCAATTTGCATTGAGATTTCAGTTTTGAAATTCTGAGCTAAAAATAATGACCAAAATACCCCAGCGGCAGTTTTCGATTCGATAATTTTTCTGAGAGTTTCCTTGGCCTAGATATCGCCTAAGAATACCTAGGAATCGATTTAGATCGAAGAAAAAGTTCGGAAACCCTATTTTACATAGTGGCCGAAACCTATTGCTGGGGTAACGTGTCCAAAAATAATTTTTGGGTCTCTATTACCTGAGCCATTGCGTAGCTCTTTCGATTGTCGAAATTTTGGCGCTGGTTTCGTGTCATTCCGAGTTCTGTAGCTCGAGTTATGCTCGTTTTAGCGAACGAGGTTATGTCGTCTATTCATGCTTAAAAATTGTACTCTGAAGCTTCTTAAGCTTTGTCTAACGCTAGTTAGTGTTATATTGACCGAATTGACTTGTTTTGATTGACCTTCGCTTCGTTTGCTCAAAGATTCGTTTGGAGGAACACTTGGAGCAGGAAAAGAGGATTGTGAAGGAGCCTTGCTTGAACACACTGGACGAGTTCGAGGTTAGGGCAACTTACTTGCTAGCTAATGCTTTGTAGGCGTCGATAAATTCGACTTGATTTATTGTTTATGCATATGAATTGTCTGGATTGAAAATGTTTTCTGAAGGCTTCGGCCGAGTGAACTGATTGAGACGTGTGTCTCCGTTTTCTGGGCTTCGGCCGACATGGGAGATTAGGATTTATCGCATTGATATGTTGATAATTGACTCGCATGCTTAATTGTTAAATGGTTAACTATAGGCTATGTGATTATTTGTTCACATGATATTTGGATTATATTGATTATAATGTGTCTTTCTATTACGCACTTGAATTGCTGACTATATTGAATATACCGTGCAATTGTGCGAATGAGTGAGGAACGTCAAGATAGTGGATAACGGGTAGTTATGCCAGACTCCTGACGAGTTTTTAGATAAAGTTTGATGGGACGGACCGAGGTTCGTACCCTATTATTGTTTTATGGATCGAGACCTTCTCAAAGGAAAATTGAGTTTGAAAATGATATTGGAAAAACCCCATTTGAATTCACGTAAGAACTTGGGTTGTTCTGTCTAAGGCAAGAAGGGCTTTTAATGAGGCATTGTGCCCGGCCAGCTTACCTGGGAACTTCTCGGGCCATTACTTGGGTGATGATGGACCTTTTGTTTTGAGACCTTCTCCAGGGAATCATTGGAATTATGGGATCTTTGAAACTAATAGGATTAGAGACAAAACTTAAACAATTTCATAATGAACCTCCATAATGTATTAAACAACCTCAAAACCCTTAATATAATGATAAAAGACTCAGACGAAAGTTTAGGGCTTGAACATAAGTGTTTTGAAAATGAGAAGTGTCGTCGGATCCAGGTTTCTGGGGAAACCATTGTGCGTTGGCCCTTTGCTCGATGAGCAAGTTTTATTGGTTGGCCAATCCAAGGGATAAGTCGGGGAACTAGTCAGTTCTGAGTATGTTGATACTATTTTGCTCGTTGAGCAGTTTGTTTGGCCATCGAGATGGTGAGCCATGGTAAGTTGAAAGGTCACTGAGTGCGGGATGCATTCTTTTGCTCGTTGAGCAGTTTGGTTGGCCATCGAGACGGTGAGCCCAAGTGACTAGGAAAGTTACCAAATTCGATTAGCACTTTTTTGTTTACCTTAGGGTATTGTAGAGACAATGTACTTTAGCTAGACTCGCGTACCTTGGTGAGGATGATTCGTTGTTTGGCTAACCATATTGCATTCATGCATACATTTCTTGGAAAGTGTGCTGCTTTCCGAAGGACGATCTCAGATCGGACTTCATCGGAGCGAGATGCTTCACGGGAGCGTGCAGCTTCATAGGAGCGAGATGCTTCACAGGAGTGTGCTGCTTCACAGGAGCGTGCAGCTTCATAGGAGCGAGATGCTTCACAGGAGCGTGCTGCTTCACAGCGGAGCGAGATGCTTCGAGTCATCGTGAGGGTGACATTTTATCCGGATCATATTTTGAGCATGACATTGCATTGGCATACCATGCATTTAACTATATTCGTTGATATATTGCTTATCGAGTTTTCGAGATATAACTTATTGAACTGTTGAGATATTGAATATTGAATTTAGAAATCTGATAACATGTTATGTTTATACCTTAGGGTAGACGATACAGAACTTATATGGATATATACAACCTATATATATATACCCCTTTATTCATCACATGTTGCTTGTATTATCTATTATATTCTGTGAGTTGACCCTAGCGCCTTGGCTTTGTGTGTATGGTTGTGTTTGGGCAGTCGGCCTGCTGCCAGACGTCCAACAGCTGATTCAAGATGGATCGTCGTTCGGGGAGGATCCGGAGCGCAATGACTACTACTGAGCCTTTGACGTGGACCCGGACTTCATGCATGATCGGATGAGGGTCGATGTTAGGAGTGTATTATATGGGGGGATTGTTTTCACAGCTCTGATTGTCATTTCCCGTTTTGGGGCTGACTTATCTCCTTGAAAACTGTATTCATAAAACTCATGGCTCTGACCATGGGATGCACTTATTCGCCTGCGGGCACTATCCCCAATTACTTTATGTTTATTATCTTTGGGTTGAGTCTTCATTATGTTAAGTCTTCTATTTGAAAAGAAAACGAAAAAAAATATTTACGCATTTTCCGCACTATTGATTTAAAGTCACTAAAGTGACACCACCGAAATCGGGGTGTTACATTGTGGTATCAGAGCTTGTCGAGTCTTTCGGGAGTCTTTGGGGAATAGGTCTTCTGTGCTAGGTTGTGTGACTCTGCAAAGAGTAAAAATTGATTGTCTGCCAAGCGATTTTTCGCTTAGAATTGATTGAAGTTAGTGCATAATCATATTGTATAGCATGTTAGACGCTATCTTATGATGAGTACTAACTGTTTGATTGACTTAACAGAACCTAGATGTTATCCTAGGGATGGATTGGTTGTCTCACTATCATTGTCTTTTGGACGAACAAAAGCAAAGGAGCAAGTGGTCGAACCGGACAACATAGAGCTGGAAGATGAAAGGTCTTTTGAGACGCCGTCGAACCAGCATTGGGGCTAGAAGAGTGAAACAATCGAAGAGAAAGCAGAGTGTTTTAGTGAAAGTTATTTAGAACAAAGACACGGACGGTGCTATATGGGTATTAGAGGAGAAGATCAAGGAATAATATCCAGAACTTTTTACTGATCCTTAAGTTTCGAGGACGAAACTTTCTTTTTGGAGGGTAGTAATGTAAGACCCAAGTTTTTAAGCTTAGAATAAGTGGAAGAGATTTCCATTTACGATTAGGCTTGACGTATCGTGAAGGAAAAACCTGAACAAGAGTTTATCGAATGAAATAAATTTATGAAGGAGAAAGTTCAGGAAAAGTCTAAGGATTGTATCCGAATCGATAAAAGGTATAGCACGATCGATTCACTTAAGCCTAGGACAAGAACCTTAGGAAAAGACTAAGTTCCACCCTTGGAACACTGTAGGAATTTATTCCAAAAAAAAACTTCAGAGAAATGTTAGAACTTCTCTTTTTCCATATATCACAATCGTTTCGAGGCGAAACTCTAGAATCTACGAACGTCCGATTCCAATCATCGGAAGTTTGCTGAAACCAAAACCCTGGTATTTCAAAACCCTAGAATCAACCGTCAATGAAGACTTTTTTCTATTCAGAGCTTCAAATGAAGATTCTACACGCGTACACCCATTTCTCTCGATGATTTCAATCTTTCTTCAGAAGGAAGTTTTCTATTCCGACATCCGATGCAAAAAGCAACTTATCGGGTAAACTAGTTTTACACCGACTTTGCATTAGTCGCCTAAAATACAAGGGAACCTCTTTTTAGTTTTGGAATTCTTTCGCCAAAACGTATCTTAGAATTCACGGAGAATGAAGCCGGAAAAATCAGAATCGTGAAACTTTCATTTTCCCGCGTTTTTCCATCCTCTATATAGCAAGCCTCGAAAACCAAAAATCATGATGATATTTCTTTGAAGAATTAGAAGATTCAGCGGGGTGAATATCGTGTCTAAAATACGTTGGAATCAGTAGGAAGAATCGGAAATCACTCTCATATTTTTATCGTAACTCTATGAGCCAAATCCTCCGATATCTAAACAAAACTGTACCGGTTTACTAAATATCTATTCAACCTTATCCAATCTTTGATAAATATCTGTTCATACTTATCCAATCTTTGATAAATATCTGTTCATCCTTATCCAATCTTTGATAAATATCTATTCATACTTATCCGATCCTTGCTAAATATCTTCCATTTCATTCCCTATATATATATGTTGAAGCTTGAGACAAAACCTCACAAACACACACACACAACACGCGGCCAAGAGGAGAGGAGGAGAAGAAGATTTTCTTGATTTCTTGCTTGATCGTTGATCCGACAGTTGCTACTTCAAGGTTTCGAGGTATAGTCGCTAATCCTTACCTCTGATCGCTTTTTCCATAGCTTTTCTCTATGTCTTTCTGTGCTCATAGTTTTGAGGTTTTTACAAAACTATCCTGAATACTTCATTTTTTATTCTAAACATCTTCCTTACGGGCCCAAGAGCACTTCTGTCGGATTAGTTTTTCCGTTATGTCGCCGGATTTCCGCCGGAATCAATTTCTGCTTAAAATACCCATTTTTAAGCAAAGTCTCAACCTTTGAGCTGAAAACTATCGCCTTAGCTTAGTGCTAGTAGGATTAGTTGTCATAAACGTCGTTGGTGACGTCCCCATCCAATTTTCATTTTGAGATTTCAGTTTTGAAATTCTGAGCTAAAAATAATGACCAAAATACCCCAGCGGCAGTTTTCGATTCGATAATTTTTCTGAGAGTTTCCTTGGCCTAGATATCGCCTAAGAATACCTAGGAATCGATTTAGATCGAAGAAAAAGTTCGGAAACCCTATTTTACATAGTGGCCGAAACCTATTGCTTAGGGTAACGTGTCCAAAAATAATTTTTGGGTCTCTATTACCTGAGCCATTGCGTAGCTCTTTCGATTGTCGAAATTTTGGCGCTGGTTTCGTGTCATTCCGAGTTCTGTAGCTCGAGTTATGCTCGTTTTAGCGAACGAGGTTATGTCGTCTATTCATGCTTAAAAATTGTACTCTGAAGCTTCTTAAGCTTTGTCTAACGCTAGTTAGTGTTATATTGACCGAATTGACTTGTTTTGATTGACCTTCGCTTCGTTTGCTCAAAGATTCGTTTGGAGGAACACTTGGAGCAGGAAAAGAGGATTGTGAAGGAGCCTTGCTTGAACACACTGGACGAGTTCGAGGTTAGGGCAACTTACTTGCTAGCTAATGCTTTGTAGGCGTCGATAAATTCGACTTGATTTATTGTTTATGCATATGAATTGTCTGGATTGAAAATGTTTTCTGAAGGCTTCGGCCGAGTGAACTGATTGAGACGTGTGTCTCCGTTTTCTGGGCTTCGGCCGACATGGGAGATTAGGATTTATCGCATTGATATGTTGATAATTGACTCGCATGCTTAATTGTTAAATGGTTAACTATAGGCTATGTGATTATTTGTTCACATGATATTTGGATTATATTGATTATAATGTGTCTTTCTATTACGCACTTGAATTGCTGACTATATTGAATATACCGTGCAATTGTGCGAATGAGTGAGGAACGTCAAGATAGTGGATAACGGGTAGTTATGCCAGACTCCTGACGAGTTTTTAGATAAAGTTTGATGGGACGGACCGAGGTTCGTACCCTATTATTGTTTTATGGATCGAGACCTTCTCAAAGGAAAATTGAGTTTGAAAATGATATTGGAAAAACCCCATTTGAATTCACGTAAGAACTTGGGTTGTTCTGTCTAAGGCAAGAAGGGCTTTTAATGAGGCATTGTGCCCGGCCAGCTTACCTGGGAACTTCTCGGGCCATTACTTGGGTGATGATGGACCTTTTGTTTTGAGACCTTCTCCAGGGAATCATTGGAATTATGGGATCTTTGAAACTAATAGGATTAGAGACAAAACTTAAACAATTTCATAATGAACCTCCATAATGTATTAAACAACCTCAAAACCCTTAATATAATGATAAAAGACTCAGACGAAAGTTTAGGGCTTGAACATAAGTGTTTTGAAAATGAGAAGTGTCGTCGGATCCAGGTTTCTGGGGAAACCATTGTGCGTTGGCCCTTTGCTCGATGAGCAAGTTTTATTGGTTGGCCAATCCAAGGGATAAGTCGGGGAACTAGTCAGTTCTGAGTATGTTGATACTCTTTTGCTCGTTGAGCAGTTTGTTTGGCCATCGAGATGGTGAGCCATGGTAAGTTGAAAGGTCACTGAGTGCGGGATGCATTCTTTTGCTCGTTGAGCAGTTTGGTTGGCCATCGAGACGGTGAGCCCAAGTGACTAGGAAAGTTACCAAATTCGATTAGCACTTTTTTGTTTACCTTAGGGTATTGTAGAGACAATGTACTTTAGCTAGACTCGCGTACCTTGGTGAGGATGATTCGTTGTTTGGCTAACCATATTGCATTCATGCATACATTTCTTGGAAAGTGTGCTGCTTTCCGAAGGATGATCTCAGATCGGACTTCATCGGAGCGAGGTGCTTCACGGGAGCGTGCAGCTTCATAGGAGCGAGATGCTTCACAGGAGTGTGCTGCTTCACAAGAGCGTGCAGCTTCATAGGAGCGAGATGCTTCACAGGAGCGTGCTGCTTCACAGCGGAGCGAGATGCTTCGAGTCATCGTGAGGGTGACATTTTATCCGGATCATATTTTGAGCATGACATTGCATTGGCATACCATGCATTTAACTATATTCGTTGATATATTGCTTATCGAGTTTTCGAGATATAACTTATTGAACTGTTGAGATATTGAATATTGAATTTAGAAATCTGATAACATGTTATGTATATACCTTAGGGTAGACGATACAGAACTTATATGGATATATACAACCTATATATATATACCCCTTTATTCATCACATGTTGCTTGTATTATCTATTATATTCTGTGAGTTGACCCTAGCGTCTTGGCTTTGTGTGTATGGTTGTGTTTGGGCGGTCGGCCTGCTGCCAGACGTCCAACAGCTGATTCAAGATGGATCGTCGTTCGGGGAGGATCCGGAGCGCAATGACTACTACTGAGCCTTTGACGTGGACCCGGACTTCATGCATGATCGGATGAGGGTCGATGTTAGGAGTGTATTATATGGGGGGATTGTTTTCACAGCTCTGATTGTCATTTCCCGTTTTGGGGCTGACTTATCTCCTTGAAAACTGTATTCATAAAACTCATGGCTCTGACCATGGGATGCACTTATTCGCCTGCGGGCACTATCCCCAATTACTTTATGTTTATTATCTTTGGGTTGAGTCTTCATTATGTTAAGTCTTCTATTTGAAAAGAAAATGAAAAAAAATATTTACGCATTTTCCGCACTATTGATTTAAAGTCACTAAAGTGACACCACCGAAATCGGGGTGTTACAAGTACAAAAGTGGTTGATCTATTACATTTGAAATAAAATAACAAAGCCATAAAGATAGTGTAACCAAAACTGAAATTAAAGAAGTTCAATGCGAATACTCTCAGACCCCCCAAGTAAAAATGCTCTCAGGCTTCATCTTCATTATCCACTATGTAGATCACGTCTTCAAAGGAACCCCCGAGCTTACGATGCTTCACTGGAAGAGACTCAAGTGGCGGAACCTCAAAATCACCCAATACACAGCAAGCCTCATCCTCGCCCCACCAAGTCAGCACTTCAGGGACACGCTCACTCAACCCTGGTTTATCATCGACCTTTGGAACCTCTGCTTGGGTTTGCATCGGAGTTGTGATCTTCACAACAGGTTGCTGTGACTCGACTGCTGTTTCCTCTGATGGGTCAACCTCTGCTGAAGACACTCGTGAGCCTTCATCCTTGGGAAAACAGAACCGTGAAGGTGCATATGGCATCGTGATCACTCCTCCCACCATACGTTGCGATTCCACGACGTCTCCGTGTACGCCTAGACATGTGAGCTTCGCATCGCCGACATAGATACGTCGGACTCCGGATGAGTCGGCCATCCAAGCCCGATCTTCCTTTTCATTATATAGGGTCAGCTCCCAAGAATGGGTCGCCGTCGACGTCTTCGTCAAAACCATCTACCCCCCCCCCCAAAACAACACAAAGCAAACAAGAAAGGGTCAGGTTACAAATAAAAGATAAGAATATATTAAACCACGTCACATAATGTCTCTTAACTTTAACAGAGTCTTATATAATAGTTAGTCACCTAGGTATTCGGTTAAACTAACGATCCTCACATCACACAACCACCACAACACCTTGGCAAATCTCGATCATCCGTAGATGAACAATCACAAGGGGACACACAGTACAACCCAAGTCACATGGGGACACACAGTACAACCCATAATCTCAAGGAGATCGCAGTCAACCTCATCACGTGGGGACACACGGTACAACCCACAAACACCCTCGCGTGCAAGTAACTGTTTGTCTCTAACGGCACCATCGTTCTCATGTTACATAGTCACAACTAGACCTATGTTCCATTTAGTTCTCATTTCACTTGCAAGCGATTAAGTTCTCAATTCTCTTTGTTCAAGGCTCTAATTAGTCAACCTAGAGTCTTAACAAATTCAACGTCGAATAATGAAGTATCAACGACATAAACATACACAACACCAGTGGGAATTACAGCTGGATGAGCGACCCTTGTAACAATATCTCAGTCATGCAATATACATGTTACACCAATATTCATAATCACATTCACATGCTTTTCAACATATATTTCATGGCAATTTCATCAAGCAAAACATCAAGCGAACTTGTGCATGAAACGAAAGAAAGAAACGCACTGAAACCCCAAATATAGGGTTCGGTCGAACCCACTAAAGGGCTCTAGGGTTTGCAATTTTTTTTCTTTCTTTTGTTTCACTGTCACAAGCCTAAGTCCAGCCACTAATAGCAAATAAATTCACCAAAAATCCAGATCTGAACATTCACCAATTTTCATGTGAAAACAAGCCAAATCTAGCAACAAAACATGGGATTGATACATATGATCGTAGAGCCATACGAGATACATCAAATAAGGGTTACTAAACGTGGTTTTCATGGCAAAAAGGTACAGCAACAAACACATCCACAAATCTCATGCAAAAACATGCAAGAACATAACTTTTCTCAAGGATTTTCATGGCAAAACCCTAAGCATCTACCCTTTTCCTAAACCGGCTCTTACCTTGATCAAACTTGATGAAAAGACAAGGTTTTTTGATGAAAAAGGACTCCAAGAAGCTGCTGTCCAGCACTCCTCTTCTTCTCCCCCACTCGATCTCCCTCTCTCTCGCTATCCCTCTCTCACTCGATCTCTCTCTAGCTTTCTCCTTCTTCCTCTCGGTTTCTCTTTCTCTCTTTCTCTCTTCTTTCTTTTCTTTTCTTTGCTGCTGAAGTTTTACGTGAAAAGGAATGAATGAGAGCCCTTCTAATTCAGTTGAAAAAAAACAAGGTTTTCCCCCCCCCTCTCCTCAATACAAAACCGGCGGCTCCAACATGACTAGGCTAGGGTTTTTGTTTTTTTTTCTCTTTTCTCCTTCAAGCCCAAGCCCAACTAATCAAAATCGTTAATCACTAATTAAAAGAGTGTAAAAAGTCAAAATAATCCCTCAAACCCTAATTTTCCTCCTCTCTCTCAAGCCCACGACACTCTTAGGCCCAATTAGGATTTTCTCACACTTTTCTTAAGCCCACACACTCTGATTTTAATTAAATAATTAATCATTTAACTAAATGATTAAAATTCCACAAATTGATTCAAATCAATATATATCACACAATTCACAATAATTCACAAAATTCACTTCATTCACTAGAGTCAAGTAGAGAAATATTCTCCAATTACATAAAGTCATCCTAATAATATTAGGGTCTTACTTGGATTCAGAAGGAGTTATATAAACTATACATATCAGGATAAGTTTAACTCTGATATCTTAAACTCTGAGTGTATTCAGTTTATTGTTCAAGAATTTTTCATCAAAATACTTGGTTTTGTCATCATCAAAAAGGGGGAGATTGTAAGACCAAGATTTGGTCAGGTGGTACAACTCTATGTTTTGATGATAACAAGTTTATTATTATGTATGAACAATTATGGTACTCTAACGTTTGTCTTTTTAGTTGTGGCAAACAGGCTCTAACTCTGATTCAAAGACTCAACATTTATCAGAAGTTGAAGACACAAGAGTAGCCAACGTTACGCTTCTGCATTCACTACGTTCTTCTGAACGGTAGCAAACGCTTCAGATGTTCTGAAGATTAAAGCTCTGATGTGGACTCTGAAAGGTTCAAGCACTGAAATTCTGAAGACCAGATGTTCTGAGGAACGGTCCAGAAGCTGAAGACTTGGAAGCTCTGAAGTCCAAGAGTAAGCTGGCTCTCAAGACCATAAGCATTTCATGCTCTGAAGGCCAGATGTTCTCATGAACGGTCCAGAAGCAGAAGTTCTGAAGGTCAGATGATCCAAGCTTCCTTCTAACTCTGATCACACAGCTTCACAAGTTCCAACATGAAGCGTCGCCCAAGATCAAGAGTCAACTAGGCTAAGGCAATGTCATTGTCATTCGTACAAAAGTAAATGTACTATTCTGACCGCCTTACCTACGACGTTCAGCCACAGCAGACTATGGAAGTTCCAGCACTGCCCTCCAACGGATAGATTCTTTCAAAGGAAACAACCTCAACACCTTGGAGTATTTAAAGGCTGAAGATAGAAGAAATTACCTAAGAAACTTTGTGCATACACGTGAAATACTTTCAGCGAATACCTTAGCAATATTTCTTCATTGTTCTTATTGTGTTTACGTCTGTTTGTTTAGAAGCATCTCTTTTTAAACCAAACACTTTCACAAACTTTGTTTGTAGTTTCTTGAGAGACCGGTGAGGTCAGTATTCTTGAGAAGACTAAGGCAAGGTTGTCTTAGTGCTGCTAGTTCTTAGTATTGGTAGTCACTGAGCAAGGTGTGCTAGTGCAGTTGTAACAATCTTTGAATAGTGGATTGCCTTCATTCTAAGAAGGAAGAAATCACCTTAACGGGTGGACTGGATTAGCTTGAGTGATTCATCAAGTGAACCAGGATAAAATCCTTGCGTGCTTTTCTTTATCCCTCTTCTTTAGCACTTTACATTCTTTCACGGAAAAGATTGTTTTTATCTAAGAGAGAAAGCGGTTAATCTTCAAAACCCTATTCAACCCCCCCCCCTTTCTAGTGTTTTTCATACCTTCAATAATACTCGTGCGTTGCACAGGTTCGAACACTGGACTAGATGTTTAAAAAATTTAACTACCTATCATTTGTGTTACACCTTATTGGTGAAGTTATGGATTTTGATGAAGTTTCCTTTATCTTGTTAAGAAGATTCTTTATAATTCCTGATTTCTTTGCTATTTATGCAGGTTTTAAATTTTGGTCTGCGACCGCAATTGCAGCCGCAACTTAAAGGGGTTTTTAGTCTCTGCAATTGTATCTTGACCGCCTCATCAACCCGCATTTGTCTGCAATTCTATGACATAACGACAACTACAATATAAATATAATCTCTGAGCATATGCACTAGTACTACCTCTATTAGTATGAGCACCAAACCAAGCACGCTCTAATCGATCCCAGTTGAGTTTACGGAAACCATTCTCACAAGGAGTTTCGCTGCCGAGCACCGAGTTCATGACCTGGATGGACTTGACATCTTGAAGTGGGCCCTAATTCATCCACGCGTTCTCCCCAAAATGCAAGTCCGCAAACAGTGCGAGTTTAAACGGTGCGTCTTCCCGCTTCAAAACCAGCCTCTCCGCTGCGGCACCTCGTGACAATCTGAATCATATGGCTAATGACGGTCGGTCGTTATGGGACGATGATACGCTAGTGGAGAATATTGTTAAAAAAGTAGGGGTAGCATCGTTGTCTTCCACTAGTTTCCATGATGAGTTGCCATTGTGGGAAGAAGAATATGTAACGGAACAGGCTCAACAGAAGAACCTCATTGTTAAGTTATCACTGAGTTTTTTATTTTTATTTTATTTTTGAATTTGACGGTGAGGACAGGTCACAAGTCGACGACTTGATGACAACATAATAAGAGTTTTGGAGAAGAGTGAAGTGAAATAAATACCCTTCCAAATTATTATCCCCAACCTTCAATTGCCATATTTTTAAGTATTGACAATCTTGTTCGACCCAAGGGTGATGAAGATTAAAAATTTCAAAAAAATTGCATCTCGTGAGAGAACTTCAAATTAGAAAGTTTTAAAAAACCGCTTTAACAATGTGACCATCACCCATCAACTACAATTGTCGACTATCATCCTTGTTAGTAATTCATTCATAAGTTCAACGATAATGCTTATACCTAGAGTTTCATCGTTGAGCACTGTGTCCATAACCTTAGTGGAGTTAATGTCTTGGAGCAGGCTCCAATCCGTGGGTGTGACCTCTTCAAAATGCAGATCCGCAAACAGAGTCATCTTGAAGGGTGCACCTGCCCGCATCAAAATCTTCCACAACACGACAAAAACAATTTGTAGTCTGGACCTGCGGTTGATGCATGGTCATCCTTGTTAGTAATTCATTCATAAGTTCAACAATAATGCTCATACCTGGAGTTTCATCGTTGAGCACTGTGTCCATAACCTTAGTGGAGTTAATGTCTTGGAGCGGGCTCCAATACGTGGACGTGACCTCTTCAAAATGCAGATCCGCAAACAGAGTCATCTTGAAGGGTGCACCTGCCCGCATCTAAATCTGCCACAACGCGACAAAATCAATTTGTAGACTGGATCTGCGGTTGATGCATGGTCATCCCGCTGGTGAGATGATCTCATGGTGGAGAAGACAGAGAGAAAGAAGACGCATCACATCGTCGTCCACGTCCACTTACTTCGACAACAAGTGATTTCCATTGTATTTGAACCCAAGAAGCGAAATCGAAAACACAAGCGAATTTAAAATACGAAGCACAAACTAGAAAACGCAGAAGTAATTTTAATTAGAGAATATATACCTTAATACAAATTGATATTGCAACACTTTATGATTAATTAAGTATTCAATTTAGTGCCTACTGTTATAATTAATGAACTTACACCAATCTACTATAAAAATAACTCTTATCAACATATTTTGATTTGAGACGTGTTAGACAGGTATTTGAATTTGAATAGTAATGTGTCAATTTATGAGGTTGCTGATGAAGGAAACGACAAAAATACCATCACATTTAGAATTGGACTATGTTAGAATTTAGAATTTTCTATTGTATTCTCTTTTAGGTTTGAATTTAGAATTATGAGTTACGTGGTTATATATATATATATATATATATATATATATATATATATATATCATAATATAATATTCCATCACACGATCAAACACTTTTTTTTACATCTTTAACTTTAAGCAAATGAATCACTTTTTCAGTCTTCCCAATTCATTTTTCAAAAGCAGATACGATGCATTCTGCTTGACTAATTTGATTCTTGTTGTTTCTTGTTATTCCCCAAGTTGTAGTTTCTTTTTTAACATCTTCTATGATTTTGCAATATAATTAATCTAAGTTTTGCTGTTAATCTAAGATAATATTTCATGATTATGCAATTTGTCTACTAACAAAATGAAAATAAGATACTCAGCCATCAAGCAAAAATTTATGAATTTATATTTCACAAATGCATGTCTATCTCATATAATAGTTGAATCATGATTAAAGATTGATCAAACCTTAGAATTGCAAGCTTGTTATTAAGAGCAACAAACTATCAAAATATAATAGATTAGAGAAACCAAATTGATGTTAAAAAAAGATAAAACTCATATTTAGAGGGTGAGAGGGAGTGAGTGAACTTGTAGTGGAGGGGAAAGATCTTGTGGTTGAGGGTAGGGGTGGTTGTAGGAGAGGGTGAGAGTTAGGGAGTGTGAGGCAACAACTGCAAGATCCTTATTTTATTATAAGTATTATTTATTTTAAATAAATAGTACTGAGTGAATTTTCAGTAATTGTTTAAGTTACTGTGTGTGATTATGCGTGTGGTGTTTTATCTATGTGTGTGAAAATTTTATTATTTCAGAAAAATAATAAAATTAGTGTGAAAATGATTTTAATTGTGTGAAGTTGTGACCCAAATGGGGTGATGGGCGAATTTTGTGCCATAATAAGGGTGATGGCCGAAATTTTGAGGAAAAAGATATGTTATGGATTTGTTTTGATTTGTATTGTAAGATTTTTTACCACTCTACGTTTGAATCTCTCAAGACTCAATTGTAGTATAGTAAAGGGTTTTGTCGTATTCACAGGGAGGTGTAACACTATGTCGTTCAATAGTTGACAAACTTAAATGATGGATTCATAAGAGATTGATTGGTTATACAGGAGACTAAATGAAAAGCAAATAAACTAACAGAGAAACAACAGGTATGAGGAATTGTTGGGATTAGACTTCATTGTTTGACCTTTTTGCATTCTAGTGATTCAAATACATAACAAGTTCAAGCATATGATTCATCTACACCAATTCAACCCTACGTCATCGATGTCTCGCATGAGTGGGTATCAATAACTCTCTAATCCTAAACATTGATGTCTCACATGATTAAGAAAGAAAGTTATCATGAAGTTTGAGTGTTTAGCGACTAACAAACCTAACTCTATGTCTAGCAATTAGGATTATTAGGTGATTAACTCTAGTTCGGACTCAAACGTTGTAGCTTCCGCTCACAAGTCGAATCAAACAAAATACCATAGGTGATCAATCTAAGATATAGCATGAAGATCAAGAGAAAACCACTAAATCAACAGGTCGATCCTAACCTCCGCTATGCCCGACAATCAACAGGTCGATCCTAACCTCACGGTCGATCATATCCCCCGTCGATGTCCGAATTACCCGAAGGCATAAACTGTACCCGAAGGCATAAACTGTACCCGAAGGCATAAACTGTACCCGAAGGCATAAACATTATCTCATGATGATCTCCAAATCATCCGACTCATCTCCATCCGATGGTCAAAACTGCTCAACGAGCAAGAGTATCAACATACTCGGAAACTATCATTTTCCCGGCTTATCCCTCGGATAGCCCAACAAACCCCGCTGCTCCAACAGCACAAGAGTATCAACATACTCAAAACTTCTCAACTTCCTCAACACTTGGATCCGACGACACTTCTCGTTTTCCAAAAACTAAGATTTGGATCCCAAGCTTCCTTTCGAGTTTATTATCATTATTTGAAGATTTAGAGGTTGTTTAATGTCTTATGAGTTTTCTTTACAAAATAGTATCCTTTTAGTCTTATCGCAAATCCTATCAGTTCTCGGGATCTCCTAATCCCCAAATGACACCAGAGAATGTCTCGATCCATAAAACACCATAACAAGGCCCGAATCTCATTCGTCCTATCAAACTTTCTCAAAACTCTCAAAATAAAATCGGCATGACCTGCCCGCTATTCTCACTATTCAGAAACTCAGATTTCATTGCTAAAGCATAAATAACTCAGCACCATCAATCAACATGTCATATATCAACATAATAAGCAATAACCACATAGCACTTAGCATATAAGGCATGCACCACACATCCTAGATTAGCCACATAGCACATAGCATGTAAGTCAATCTCCAAAAACATTCAGTAGATGAATCATCTACATTGTCAGCCGAAGCCTCAGAAAACTTTTCCCAGTCAATCACAAACAAGTGCATAAACAATAAATCAAGTCGAATTCGTCGACACCTAAAGCATTAGCTAGTAAGGTAAGTTGCCCTTACCTCTAGTTATTCCAGCGTTCTCCTCAAACGTTCCTTCACAATGAGCTCCTTGATCTTCAGGAAATTCTTCAAAAGAACCTTTAAAGTAAAACCACAGAATTCTATCAAAATCTATCGGAAACTAAGCTATCAATGCTCACTAAGGTTACACGAAGTAGTTCATACTCCGAGGTACGATAATCTAGCGCGAAAGGACAAGTTTTCGGAAAAGGAATTTTCCCCCTCCTCCCCTATAGGGCTCGGCCACTTTTCACAATTGTGGGGCTCGATTTTTCTTCGATCAAACTTGGTTCCTATGCTTTCATTAGCCGTAACTAAGGGTATTCTGAACTCGGAAAAATTATCGGATCGAAAACTGTCGCAGGGGTATTTTGGTCATGATTTTTAACTTAGAAATTTCAAAACTGAAATCCCAAAAACCAAATTTTGCAGGGACGTTACTAACGACGTTTATGACAACTAATCCTACTAACACTAAGCTAAGGCGATAGTTTTTAGCCTAAAGGTTGAAGCTTTACCTCCAAAACTCCAAAAATGGGTATTTAAGGCTAAAATTGATTCCGGTGGAATTCCGGCGACATAACGGAAAATCTAATCCGGAAGAAGTGATCTTGGGCACATATAGAAGAGGTTTAGAATCAGAAATGAAAGATTCAGGATAGTTTTGCAAAAACCCATAAACTATCAGCTCAGAAAACTCTACAGAAAAGCTATGGAAAAAACGATTAGAGGTAAGGATTAGCGACTATACCTCGAAGCCTTGAAGTAGCAACTAACGGATCAACGATCAAGCAAGCGATGAACAAAATTCTTCTTCCTTCTTCCTTGTTCTTGGCCGCGGGTTTGAGGAGAGAAAATGGAGGAAAATTTGAGTTTTTCTTCCTTTCTTTGCTATATATAAAGGTTGGAAATTCGCGGGAAAATGAAAGTTTCGCGAATCTGATTTTTCCGGCGTCATTCTCCGTGAATTAATAGATATGTTTTGGCGAAAGAATTCCAAAACTAAAATGAGGTCTCTTTGTATTTTTGGCAACTAATGCATAGTCGGTATAAAACTATTTTACCCGATAAGTTGCTTTTTGCATCGAATGTCGGAATGGAAAACTTCCTTCTGAAGAAAGATTGAAATCATCAAGAGAAATGGGTGGACGCGAGTGGAATATTCATTTGAAGCTCTGAATAGAAAAAGTCTTCATTGTCAAGAATTTCTAGGGTTTTGAAATACCAGGGTTTCGGTTTCGGCAAACTTCCGATGATTGGAATCGGACGTTCGTAGATCCTAGAGTTTCGCCTCGAAACGATTGTGATATATGGAAAAAGAGAAGTTCTAACATTTCTCTGAAGATTTTTGGAATTAACTTCCATCGTGCCTATAAATGAAAATTAGCTATATATTAGGGTTTCTGACCTAGGTTTAAGCGTATAACGATCGTGCTATAACTTTTATCGACTTCGATACGATCCTTTGACTTTTCCTGAACTTTCTCCTTCATAAATTTATTTCATTTGGTAAACTCTTGTTCAGGTTTCCTTTCACGATACATCAAGCCTAATCGTAAATGGAAATCTCTTCCACTTATTCTAAGCTTAAAAACTTGGGTCTTACATTCTTCTGGTTCATCTTCCTCTGGATCAGCTTCCTTTGGAGCTTTGCCTTTGTCATAAACACTTATACTTAAATCTGCAAGTTTCTCAACTAGCTTTGACTGGTCAGAGTCAAGCTTATCGTCAAATCTAACATGAATAGATTCTTCAATTGTTTTAGCATCAGTATTATAGAATCTAAAACCTTTAGATCTCTCAGAGTAACCAAGTAGTAGACATTTAGAAGACTTAGCATCAAATTTATGCAATCTATCCTTAGTATTAAGAACATAACAAACACAACCAAAAGGATGAAAATAAGAAATGTTGGGTTTTATGTTCTTCCACAATTCATAGGGAGTCTTATTCATAATTGGTCTCACAGAGATTCTGTTCTGAATGTAACACGCTGTGTTTACTGCCTCTGCCCAAAAGTGCTTAGCCATGCCAGTTTCTTGGAGCATGGTTCTAGCCATCTCCTGAAGAGTTCTGTTCTTCCTCTCAACAACACCATTTTGTTGAGGAGTTCTGGGACAAGAGAAATCATGTGCAATTCCATAGGAATCAAACAGACTCTCAAACTTGTCATTCTCAAACTCTCCACCATGGTCACTTCTGACACGCACAATCCTACAAGCCTTCTCATTTTGCACTTGGGCTATGAAGGTAGAGAACACAGCATGAGACTCATCCTTGCGGGTTAGAAACTTTACCCATGTCCAGCGGCTATAGTCGTCAACAATGACCATCCCATATCTCTTGCCACCTATAGACTCAGTTTTCACTGGTCCAAAAAGGTCGATATGCAGAAGTTCCAACGGCCTTGAGGTTGAGACAACATTCTTTGCCTTGAAAGGGACTTTTGTGAATTTGCCTTTCTGACATGCTTCACAAAGAGCGTCTGAAGCGAACTTCAGAGTGGGTAAGCCCTTGACAAGGTTTAGCTTGCTCAGTTGAGAAATCTTTCTCATACTGGCATGCCCTAACCGTCTATGCCATACCCATTGCTCTTCATTAACAGACAGAAGGCACTTCACATTCTGAGCCTCCAACTCAGATAATCTGATCTTATAAATGTTGTTCTTCCTCTTGCTGTTAAATAGAATAGAGCCATCGATCTGACTTACAGCCCGGCAGGACTTTTGATTAAAGATAACATTATAACCCTTGTCAGCTAATTGACTTATAGACAATAAGTTATGAGTTAAGCCGTCTACCAATAAAACATTGTCAATGCATGGACTACTATCTACACAAATAGTACCAGTACCAACAATTTTACCCTTTTCGTTGACACCAAAGCCAACTTCGCCTCCAGGCTTAAGTTTTAGCTCTTGGAACATACGCCTTTCTCCCGTCATGTGACGCGAGCATCCACTGTCCAGATACCATGACTGGTGTTTCAGTGGAGCTATCAAGGATATCTGCAACATAGATAATCTTATCCTTAGGTACCCACTTTCTGGGTCCTCTCTTGTTAGTTACCCCAGAGGTTCTGATCACCTTGGGTTTCTCAACATGGTAATGTAAAGGCTAAAAAGCACTTTTGGCCCCTGATGTTTCAACTTTGTGCAAATTCTGCCCTACTCTATTTTTGTCGATGTTTCTACCCCTCATGTTTTCAAACAGTGCATTGTCTACCCCTCATGTTTTCAAACAGTGCACCGTCTACCCCTGACGGAGGGGTAGACGGTGCACTGTTTGAAAACATGAGGGGTAGAAACATCAACAAAAATAGATAGGGGCAGAACTTGCACAAACTTGAAACATCAGGGGCCAAAAATGCTTTTTAGCCTAATGTAAAGGAATTTTTGCATGATATTTAGACATGGAGAAAGATCCCTTTTTAAGAGGAGGTTTAGCAACTTCAGCAGGTAAAGGATCAGGCAATATGGTACCAGAGGGAACAAAGCATTCATACAAGGATTTAGCTTTAGGCATAGAAGGCTCATTTCTAATTGGTTTAGAATAGTCAATGCCATGCATTCCATTTCTGCTCACGCCATAGATCAATGAAGCCATCAAGCTTCTATCTACGCTTTTAGCCAGGAATCTTTGAAAAGATTTTTCATACTTAGATTCATGCTTACTATCAGAGGCATCGCAGGCAATAACTTCTTCTAACTTAGCAATTTGTTTCTTAAGCACAGAGTTAGAATTCACTAAAGCATGGTTATCATTTTCCAAATCAGAAATGATTTTCTCATGTTCAGAAGGAGTCTTAGAAACAGCAGATAAGTTCTTTTTCAGTTTCTTATGCTTAGACAATAAAGAGTTATACTTATCCATAATATCAGACAAAGCATGTTTCAGTTCAGAGGTTGAGAAAGAAGCGAATACCTCATTTTCATCGTCTGAGTTAGGATCTCCTTCTGATTCTGAGTCAGAGTCAACAGCTTCCTTTGACTCTGCTCCTTTGTCTTTGAAAATGGCCATGAGTCCTTGGACTTCACCATCAGAGTCAACATCCTCTGACTCTGATTCGTCAAAAGTCACCATCAGACTTTTCTTGGTCTTGAAGTGCTTCTTTGGCCTCTTGTCCTTCTTTAATTTTGGACAGTCACTTTTGTAGTGCCCTGATTCCTTGCACTCAAAGCATGTGACTTCCTTAATTGAGGACTTCTTCTAACCTGAGAATTCAGACTTTCCTTTGGCCTTTCCAGAGCCTTTGTACTTGCTCTGCCTGTGCTTCCAGATACGGTTGAGTCTTTTTGAGATCAGAGTTAGCTCATCTTCATCAGAATCTTCTGATGCTTCTTCAGATTCTTCTGCTTCAGCTTGAAGAGCTTTTGGCTTCTCTGCTTTAGCCTTCTCAGATTTGGAATTTAAGGCTATTGACTTCTTCCTCAGATCTTGCATCTCTGAGCGCTTCAGCTCATGGCACTTCAGTATGCTGATGAGTTCTTCTAAACTCATACGCTCAACATCTCTTGTGAGCTCTATTGAAGTCACCAAGGGCATCCAGCTTTCAGGAAGACTTCTGATGACCCTTATGACATGATCTTTTGTTGTGTAGCTCTTGTTGAGAGGTCGTATTCCAGCTACAAGCAACTGAAATCTGGAAAGCATTTCTTCAATGGACTCGTTTGGCTCCATGATGAAGGATTCATACTTTTGGATCAAAGACAATGCCTTTTATTCTTTGACTTTCTTGTTTCCTTCATGAGACATCTTCAGGGATTCAAAAATTCCTTTTGCATACTCACGATCTGTAATCTTCTGGTACTCTTCATAAGAAATAGCACTTAGAAGAATTGCTCTAGCTTTGTGATGTTGTGAGTAAAGCTTCTTTTGATCTGCAGTCATCTCTGACCTTGGGATCTTCTTGCCTTCTTCATCAGTTGGACGCTCATAGCCATCCACAATAATATCCCAGAGATCTGCATCAAAACCCAGAAAGAAACTTTCAAGTCTATCTTTCCAATATTCGAACCTTTGACCGTCGAACATGGGAGGCTTTGCATTGTAACCATCTCTTTGAGTTTCACTGGTGGTAGCCATTGTTTTTCACACCGGCCCGGATCACTTAACACTGTTAGGTGTGGTAATCAGAACTTGCGCTCTGATACCAATTGAAGGTATGAAAAACGGTAGAAAGGGGGGGTTTGAATAACGTTTTCAAGATAAAACTTCCACCTTAAAGATTTTAACAAATCTTTCAAGAACTAAGTGCTAAAGATAAGAGATAGAAAAACACACAAGGATTTTTATCCTGGTTCACTTGATAAATCCCTCAAGCTAATCCAGTCCACCCGTTAAGGTGATTTCTTCCTTCTTAGAATGAAGGCAATCCACTAATCAGGTAAAGTGTTACAACTGCACTTGAGACCTACAAGTGACTAACAATTACACTGACTTAGCTCACACTAAGATTCACTCTCTTAGTCTTCTCTAGGATCCGATCAACCTTGATCTCCTAAAGGTAACTAAACAAACTGTTTAAGAAAGAATGTTTACAAAGGATTTGCTTCTGAAAAGCTAATAGTAAACACAATGAATTCAGATGAAAGAATGCTTAGAAGGTTTTGAATATAGCTTGCGCGTGTGTAATTCTTGTAAGATCAAGTTTTGATCTAGTAGTACAACTCTATGTTTTGATGATTACAAGTTAACCTTTTGATATGAACAATTGTGGTACTCTAACGTGTTTTTCTGAGTGTGCTATTTACAGGCTCTGACCTTGACTCAATCTCACACAAATCAGAAGCACTGTGTATAAAGGGTAACCCAAGCAACGCTTTCGCATTCACCATGTTCAGTATGAACAGTGGAAAAGCTTCAGAAGATCTGAAGCTATACAAACTCTGATGAGGACTCAGTCGCTAGAAGCTCTGATGATCCAGAAGTTCTGACAACCAAGAAACACTGAAGGTTCAGATGTTCTGATGGTGTAGAAGACTCTGAAGATCCAGAAGCTGAATAGTGGAAACTCTGAAGTCCAGAAGCAAGAAACTCTGAAGGCCATGTTCTTCCCTCTGAGTTCAGAATCAGAAGATACAATGGTCAGAGGATCTGTGCTTTCCCTCTGACTCTGATCAACCGGCTTCACAAGTTCCAATATGAAGTATTCCTCTGATCAGAAGTCTCCTAGGTTAAAAGGTCAAGTCGCTATCCAAGTACAAAAGCAAGTGTACCTTCCTGACGACCTACCTAACGTTCTCAGCCACAGCAGAAGCTGGATTTTCCAGAACTGCCCTCCAACGGTAGCATTTCCCATGCAACGCTCAACCCTAATCCTTGGAGTATATATAGAGGCTGAAGATTGAAAGAAGCGGTGAAGGAAAATATACGAGAAGCAACACACGCGCAAGATATTCAAAATATTCTAAGCTTTCTTTCATCCTGTAATTTATTTAGTTTACACTCAGCTTATTCAGAAGCAAACCCTTGTAAACACCAACCTCAAACAGTTGTTTGATTTTCCTTTAGGAGATCAAGGTTGATCGGATCCTAGAGAAGACTAAGAGAGTGAATCTTAGTGTGAGCTAAGTCAGTGTAATTGTTAGTCACTTGTAGGTTTCAAGTGCAGTTGTAACTCTTACCTGATTAGTGGATTGCCTTCATTCTAAGAAGGAAGAAATCACCTTAACGGGTGGACTGGAGTAGCTTGAGTGATTTATCAAGTGAACCAGGATAAAATCCTTGTGTGCTTTTCTATCTCTATCTTTTGCACTTAGTTCTCGAAAAGATTTGTTAAAATCTTTAAGGTGGTAATTTTGTACTGAAAACATTATTCAAACCCCCCTTTCTACCGTTTTTCATACCTTCAATTGGTATCAGAGCGCAAGTTCTGATTACCACACCTAACAGTGTTCAGTGATCCGGGCCGGTGTGAAAAACAATGGCTGCCACCACCAGTGAAACTCAAAGAGATGGTTACAACGCAAAGCCTCCTATGTTCGATGGTCAAAGGTTCGAATATTGGAAAGATAGACTGGAAAGTTTCTTTCTGGGTTTCGATGCAGATCTCTGGGATATTATTGTGGATGGCTATGAGCGTCCAGTTGATGCAGATGGCAAGAAGATCCCAAGGTCAGAGATGACTGCAGATCAAAAGAAGCTGTACTCACAACATCACAAAGAAAGAGCAATTCTTCTAAGTGCTATCTCCTATGAGGAGTACCAGAAGATTACAGATCGTGAGTTTGCTAAAGGCATTTTTGATTCTCTGAAGATGTCTCATGAAGGAAACAAGAAAGTCAAAGAATCAAAGGCATTGTCTTTGATCCAAAAGTATGAATCCTTCATCATGGAGCCAAATGAGTCCATTGAAGAAATGTTCTCCAGATTTCAACTGCTTGTAGCTGGCATACGTCCTCTCAACAAGAGCTACACAACAAAAGATCATGTCATAAGGGTCATCAGGTGTCTTCCTGAAAGTTGGATGCCTTTGGTGACTTCAATAGAGCTCACGAGAGACGTTGAGAATATGAGTTTAGAAGAACTCATCAGCATTTTGAAATGCCATGAGCTGAAGCGCTCAGAGATGCAAGATCTCAGGAAAAAGTCCATAGCCTTGAAATCCAAATCTGAAAAGGCTAAGGTTGAGAAGTCAAAGGCTCTTCAAGCTGAAGAAGAAGAATCTGAAGAGGCATCAGAAGATTCTGATGAAGATGAGCTGACTCTGATCTCCAAGAGACTCAACCGCATCTGGAAGCACAGGCAGAGCAAGTTCAAAGGCTCTGGAAAGGCAAGAGGAAAGTCTGAATCCTCAGGTCAGAAGAAGTCATCAATCAAGGAAGTCACTTGCTTTGAGTGCAAAGAATCAGGGCACTACAAAAGTGACTGTCCAAAATTGAAGAAGGACAAGAAGCCAAAGAAGCACTTCAAGACCAAGAAGAGTCTGATGGTGACATTTGATGAATCAGAGTCAGAGGATGTTGACTCTGATGGTGAAGTCCAAGGACTCATGGCAATTGTCAAAGACAAGGAAGCAGAGTCAAAGGAAGCTGTTGACTCTGACTCAGAATCAGAAGGAGATCCTAACTCAGACGATGAAAATGAGGTATTTGCTTCCTTCTCTACCTCTGAACTGAAACATGCTTTGTCTGATATCATGGATAAGTATAACTCCTTGTTGTCTAAGCATAAGAAGCTGAAAAAGAACTTATCTGCTGTTTCTAAAACTCCTTCTGAACATGAGAAAATCATATCTGATTTGAAAAATGATAACCATGCTTTAGTCAATTCTAACTCTGTGCTTAAGAATCAAATTGCTAAGTTAGAAGAAGTTATTGCCTGCGATGCCTCTGATAGTAAGCATGAATCTAAGTATGAAAAATCTTTTCAAAGATTCCTTGCTAAAAGCGTAGATAGAAGCTTAATGGCTTCAATGATCTATGGCGTAAGCAGAAATGGAATGCATGGCATTGGCTATTCTAAACCAATTAGAAATGAGCCTTCTGTGTCTAAAGCTAAATCCTTGTATGAATGCTTTGTTCCCTCTGGTACCATATTGCCTGATCCTGTACCTGCTAAAGTTGCAAAAAACCCTCTTAAAAAGGGATCTTTCTCTATGACTAAATATCATGCAAATATTCCTTTAAAATATTATGTTGAGACACCCAAGGTGATCAAAACCTCTGGGGTAACTAACAAAAGAGGACCCAGAAAGTGGGTACCTAAGGACAAGATTATCTATGTTGCAGATATCCTTGATAGCTCCACTGAAACACCAATCATGGTATCTGGACAGTGGATGCTCGCGTCACATGACGGGAGAAAAGCGTATGTTCCGAGAGCTGAAACTTAAGCCTGGAGGCGAAGTTGGCTTCGGAGGAAATGAAAAGGGTAAAATTATTGGTACTGGTACTATTTGTGTAGATAGTAGTCCATGCATTGATAATGTTTTATTGGTAGACGGCTTAACACATAACTTATTGTCTATAAGTCAATTAGCTGACAAAGGTTATGATGTTATATTCAATCAAAAGTCCTGCCGGGCTGTAAGTCAGATCGATGGCTCTGTTCTGTTTAACAGCAAGAGGAAGAACAACATTTATAAGATCAGATTATCTGAGTTGGAGGCTCAGAATGTGAAGTGTCTTCTGTCTGTTAATGAAGAGCAGTGGGTATGGCATAGACGGTTAGGGCATGCCAGTATGAGAAAGATTTCTCAGCTGAGCAAGCTAAACCTTGTCAGGGGCTTACCCAATCTGAAGTTCGCTTCAGACGCTCTTTGTGAAGCATGTCAGAAAGGCAAGTTCACAAAAGTCCCTTTCAAGGCAAAGAATGTTGTCTCAACCTCAAGGCCGTTAGAACTTCTGCATATCGACCTGTTTGGACCAGTGAAAACTGAATCTATAGGTGGCAAGAGATATGGGATGGTTATCGTTGATGACTATAGCCGCTGGACATGGGTAAAGTTTCTAACCCGCAAGGATGAGTCTCATGCTGTGTTCTCTACCTTCATTGCTCAAGTGCAAAACGAGAAGGCTTGTAGAATTGTGCGTGTCAGAAGTGACCATGGTGGAGAGTTTGAGAATGACAAGTTTGAGAGTCTGTTTGATTCCTATGGAATTGCACATGATTTCTCTTGTCCCAGAACTCCTCAACAAAATGGTGTTGTTGAGAGGAAGAACAGAACTCTTCAGGAGATGGCTAGAACCATGCTCCAAGAAACTGGCATGGCTAAGCACTTTTGGGCAGAGGCAGTAAATACAGCATGTTACATTCAGAACAGAATCTCTGTGAGACCAATTCTGAATAAGACTCCTTATGAATTGTGGAAGAACATAAAACCCAACATTTCTTATTTTCATCCTTTTGGCTGTGTTTGTTATGTTCTCAATACTAAGGATAGATTGCATAAATTTGATGCTAAGTCTTCTAAGTGTCTATTACTTGGTTATTCTGATAGATCTAAAGGTTTTAGATTTTAT
This sequence comes from Lotus japonicus, assembly GCF_012489685.1. Taxonomy (NCBI): domain Eukaryota; kingdom Viridiplantae; phylum Streptophyta; class Magnoliopsida; order Fabales; family Fabaceae; genus Lotus; species Lotus japonicus. The sequence continues at coordinate 19,878,922 of NC_080041.1, read as the reverse complement.
AATACTGATGCTAAGACTATTGAAGAATCTATTCATGTTAGATTTGACGATAAGCTTGACTCTGACCAGTCAAAGCTAGTTGAAAAGTTTGCAGATTTAAGCATTAATGTTTCTGACAAAGGCAAAGCTCCAGAGGAAGTTGAGCCAGAGGAAGATGAACCAGAGGAAGAAGCTGGTCCCTCTAACTCACAAACTCTGAAGAAGAGCAGAATCACTGCAGCTCATCCTAAGGAATTGATTCTGGGCAACAAAGATGAACCAGTCAGAACCAGATCTGCCTTCAGACCCTCTGAAGAGACCTTGCTGAGTCTGAAAGGATTGGTGTCCTTAATTGAACCCAAGTCCATAGATGAAGCTCTTCAGGACAAGGATTGGATTCTGGCCATGGAAGAAGAACTGAATCAATTTTCCAAAAACGATGTTTGGAGCTTAGTGAAGAAGCCTGAGAATGTTCATGTTATTGGAACAAAATGGGTATTCAGAAACAAGCTGAATGAGAAAGGAGATGTAGTCAGAAACAAGGCAAGGCTAGTTGCTCAAGGCTACAGCCAGCAGGAAGGAATAGACTACACTGAAACATTTGCTCCAGTAGCAAGACTGGAGGCAATCAGACTATTGATTTCTTTCTCAGTAAATCACAACATAATTCTACATCAGATGGACGTAAAGAGTGCCTTCCTAAATGGTTATATCTCAGAGGAAGTCTATGTTCATCAACCCCCAGGTTTTGAAGATGAAAAGAAACCAGACCATGTGTTCAAATTGAAGAAATCACTCTACGGTCTGAAGCAAGCTCCCAGAGCATGGTATGAGAGACTTAGCTCATTCCTTCTGGAGAATGAGTTTGTAAGGGGTAAAGTAGATACAACTCTCTTTTGCAAGACTTATAAGGATGATATCTTAATTGTGCAAATTTATGTTGATGATATTATATTTGGTTCTGCTAATCAATCTCTATGCAAAGAATTTTCTGAGATGATGCAGGCTGAATTTGAGATGAGTATGATGGGAGAATTAAAGTACTTTCTGGGAATACAAGTTGATCAAACACCAGAAGGAACATATATCCATCAGAGCAAGTACACTAAAGAACTTCTGAAGAAGTTCAATATGTTGGAATCTACAGTGGCCAAGACTCCAATGCATCCAACATGCATTCTGGAAAAAGAAGATATAAGTGGTAAAGTATGTCAGAAGCTCTATCGTGGCATGATAGGTTCACTTCTATACTTAACTGCATCTAGGCCAGACATATTATTTAGTGTTCATTTATGTGCTCGTTTCCAATCAGATCCAAGGGAAACCCACTTAACTGCCGCTAAGAGGATCCTAAGGTATCTGAAAGGCACCACTAACCTTGGCTTGATGTATAAGAAAACATCAGAGTATAAGCTTTCAGGTTATTGTGATGCTGATTATGCTGGAGATAGAACAGAGAGAAAAAGTACTTCTGGAAATTGTCAATTTCTGGGAAGCAATCTAGTCTCATGGGCAAGCAAGAGGCAATCAACCATTGCACTATCAACTGCAGAGGCAGAATATATCTCAGCAGCAATATGCAGCACTCAGATGCTCTGGATGAAACATCAGCTGGAGGATTATCAGATCCTTGAGAGCAATATCCCAATCTATTGTGATAACACTGCTGCAATTTCATTGAGTAAGAATCCTATCTTGCATTCAAGGGCAAAGCACATTGAGGTAAAGTATCATTTTATTAGAGATTATGTACAGAAGGGCGTACTTCTTCTGAAGTTTGTTGATACTGACCATCAATGGGCAGATATCTTTACAAAGCCCTTAGCTGAAGATAGATTTAATTTTATTCTGAAAAATCTAAGCATGGACTTTTGTCCAGAGTGAAGATGGATCAGAACCTCTGACTATGATACTTCTTGATCAGAAGATGTCTAGTCCAGAAGGTAACTCAATCAGAGTGTGTGTGCCCACTGGTACTGACTCTGAAGCTGAGACAACAACACGTGCGTCAGAATTTCTGATGCATAGTTCCTTGTGCCCGTGTGACAGTCTGTTATGATTGCGTGTAGATATGCTTATCTCCTGTGTGTGATTGTGTATTTTACTGTTACTATCTATCTTTAATTTTCAACCGTTGATCTTAAAGTGCTTTTTGAATCAACAACGGTTATTTGATAAAACCCACTATACACACACGTTCTCTCTCACTTCCGGTTTTCACTCTCGCACTCTCTGTTTTTCAAAACCGCCTCCTTCGTGATTTCTCTCTCGATCTCTCCTCATTCTTCAAACTTCATCTTCTACCTCAAACCTTCAACCTCTTCAAAATGGTGAGACAAACCAGAAGATCTACTGCAGATGCACCTCAGTTCCCTCATATGGTAGTCGGTTTGGCAACGGGTCAACAGGGCTCTGAGAACCCGGCACAAGAACCAGTTCATGCTCCAGAGCAGGTTGTTCCTATTGCAGAACGGGGCTGTGCCGTTCACTGTGTATTTCCTCCTGAGGAACTCCAAGTCCTTGCAGAATGGAGATTCAACCTCGACAACTTGGCTGCAAATGGGTTTGATCTTCGTCCTGAAGTCCAAGCTCAAGGTTGGGGAAACTACTTCAATCGACTTCGAGGACCGGTGTATGAGAAGCTGGTAAAGGAATTCTGGAAGCACGCCGACTGTGATGACACTCAGGTGGTCTCTTACATACTGGGTAGGAAGATCATCATCACGGAGAAGTCATTCGTGAATCTGCTAGGTGCAGAAACTGCTCATGGGTATCGGTTCTCACTGACGGAATCGAAGCTGAAACCCAGAACCAAGGACATAGTCAACAAGGCCCTGTACACCACCTTCAAACCGGGCAAGACGAGCTACAAAGTGATGGACCTTCACCCCAAACTCAGGATCTGGCACAAGATCCTGCTCAACTGCATCAATCAACGACCAAAGGGCAGTTCTCCAGACTACATCAACTTCAACCAGAAGGCGATGCTGTTCTTCATTCAAGACAAGGAGAAGATCTGCCTTCCCTACTTCCTGTTCTCCTATTTGAAGGAATGCATCCGGAAGTCTCGCACCACAGCCTCCATCAAGTCTGCAATCAAATATATCCCTTTTGGGAGGCTGCTCTCAGACTTTCTCATTGAAAGCAACTTGGTGCAAGATTTGATCAATGCTGGTTGCACAGAGGACTTGAGCACAATTGTCAGTGACGTCTTCACTGCCAACTCTTTGAAGAAGATGGGCTTAATCCAGAAGAAGATTGCTCCTGCTCATGAAGACACATCTTCTGAGATCAGAGGAAGAAGAATGCCTCTGAATAACTACCCTCTGTGGACTCAAGCAGACCATCCTGAAGCCATCAGATGCTATGTTGAAGACCTCAGGGCTCAAGGATTCGAGATTGACCTTGATGATTTTGTCAGCAGACTTCCACCAGCTCCAGAGTATTCTTCTCCTCCAAAGAAGAAAACCAAGAGGAAGATGGTTCTGGAAGATTCCTCAGAGGAATCTGATGTCCCTCTGGTCAAGAAACCGAAGAGCAAGCCTGCTGATGATGATGGTGATGATAGTGAGGATGGTCCTCCAAAGAAGAAGCAGAAGAAGGTCAGAATTGTGGTGAAGCCTACTCGGGTGGAACCAGCTGCTGCAGAGGTCAGAAGGACTGAAGCTCCTGCCAGAGTGACTCGATCATCAGCACATACAAGTAAGCCTGCACTTACCTCTGATGATGATTTGAATTTATTTGATGCACTCCCAATTTCTGCCTTACTTCAACACTCTTCAAATCCTCTCACTCCTATTCCTGAAACCCAACCAGCCGCACAAACCACCTCTCCACCACATTCCCCAAGATCTTCCTTCTTTCAACCTTCTCCTACTGAAGCACCTCTCTGGAATTTGCTTCAGAACCAACCCTCTAGGTCAGAAGATCCAACCTCTCTCCTTACCATTCCATACGACCCATTACCTTCTGAACCCATCATCCAAAACCAACCAGAACCCAACCCAACAGAACCACAACCCAGAACGTCTGATCACTCTGCTCCCAGAGCATCAGCACGTCCTGCTGTCAGACCCACGGATACAGACTCTTCATCAGCCTTCACACCTGTATCCTTCCCCATCAATGTGATTGACTCTCCTCCCTCCAACACCTCTGAATCAATTAGAAAATTCATGGAGGTTAGGAAAGAGAAGGTATCTGCCTTGGAAGAATATTACCTTACATGTCCAAGCCCTAGGCAATATCCTGGCCCTAGACCTGAACGTCTAGTTGACCCAGATGAACCTATCTTGGCCAATCCTATCCAAGAGGCAGACCCCTTAGTCCAACAAGCTCACCCTGTCCCTGACCAACAAGAGCCAATTCAACCAGACCCTGAACCTGAACAATCAGTGTCTAACCAATCCTCGGTTAGATCACCTCACCCTCTGGTTGAAATTTCAGACCCTCACCGTGGAACCTCTGAACCCAATGCTCCCATAATTAACATTGGTTCTCCACAAGGTGCCTCTGAAGCTCATAGCAGCAATCACCCAGCCTCTCCTGCACCCAACCTCTCCATCATTCCCTATACTCACCTTCAACCCACATCTCTCTCTGAGTGCATCAATATTTTCAATCATGACGCCTCCTTGAGGCTCCGCAATGTGCACGGTCAGACTGATCTCAGTGAGAATGCTGACAATGTGGCTGATGAGTGGAACAATTTGAGCACTTGGCTAGTGGCTCAGTTTCCCGTTATGCTGCAGCTCCTGCATGCAGAGGGCAGTCAGAGCATTGAGGCTGCAAAGCAAAGGTTTGCTAGGAGGGTGGCTCTTCACGAACTAGAACAGAGAAACAAGCTTCTTGAAGCCATTGAAGAAGCCAAGAGAAAGAAAGAACAAGACGAAGAAGCTGCACGTCAAGCAGCAGCTCAGGCTGTACAAGCAAGACTTGAGGCAGAGCGTCTTGAAGCTGAGGCTGAGGCAGAGCGACTTGCACCAGTTATGTTTACTCCTGCTGCTTCTGCTTCCATTCCAGAACCTCAAGCTGCTCAGAACGTTCCTTCCAGCTCTACTCAGACAAGCTCATCCAGACTCGACCTCATGGAACAACGTCTTGACACTCATGAATCCATGCTGATTGAGATGAAGCAAATGATGATGGAACTTCTGCGACGCACTGACAAACCTTAGTCTTAGGATCTCTTCTTTTTCTTCTTTCGTTTACTTTGTTTTCCTTTTTGTTAAACTCTGTTTATTCTTTTTAATCACTTATTTTCATTTGTTCGTTTGTGATTCTATATGCATATATCTATATATATTTGTGTCTCATATGTTTGCAAAACCTGTTTTATTCATAATTGTTCTATGTTTACATCATAATTCTTTTCATCATACATTATTCCCTATATCTAGAACGGAGGATCCTTCCTCATTCTTCTGCATTCTTGGCGCTGCTCCACTCTTTCCTTCTCCAGACGATCCAGTGTATACTCTATGTTGCCGAGTTTGATGCTCAGCTCATCTCTCTCTAGACTATCTTCTGTCGTTTTAAGTCTCTTTTCCACAGTCTCCTTCTCTTCCAGCAGATTCAGCTCCCGCCGGCAAAGCTCCTGAATCTCTTCCACGAAGCAGAGGAACTCCTTCAGATCTTTCTCCATCTCTGGACCAAGATCTTCTTCCAGCAGTGTCTTCGTCAGCTCTTGTATGGTCTTTGTACCATCGGGATGCCTAATATTGAGGAACATATCTTCCTCAAAAGCCCTCCTTCTGAGCTCTTCTAATGCCATTCTGTATGATGCCATTTTTCTTACTGAAAATTATTCGAGATGTGAAGCTTACCTTCTCTCCAACGCTTTATATAGGTTTCACTTTCTCTCTGAAAGTTAATGCTCTTACAGTTTCTCGAGGTTAAGTTCTTGGTAACTGACCCTTCTATTTACTCACTTGACCGGTGGTAAACGTTCATCCCTTGCTTTAACTCTTCTATTTATTATCGCCTACCTCTGTTTCTTACATCGTTTTCATCTTCTTTTAAACTTAGACCTTCTCTAAGGGGGAGTACCTTGTACTTCAAGCTAAGTTTTTCACACCCCAAGCTTTTTGCTTATGACAAAAAGGGGGAGTACACCCAGTTTTTGATGTGTAAGATGTGTTAGTGTGACTTATTTTTCTTTTGGAGATTTTAAGAGTTCCACCTTCATGACCATAGATGTGTCACTGGGCAAATACAAGGAATACATTTCACTTCTTCTGAAGTGATTCTAAGTTGACTCTGATACCCAAGACTCTGATACCCTGTCTATGACTCTGATCACTTATGCGCTCTGATTATTCGTTTTTCATCTATGTCATAAGCTTTTCACTCTGAACTCTTATATGTTTTAGCTCAGAATCTAGACTTTACTAACGTTTTCATCAAGTATTAGATTCAGGGGGAGCTAAGCTCAGAATCAAGCAGTGACTTGAATTCAGAATGAGCAAGATAAACTATTCACATCAGGATAAGTTTTTTTTTTTTTTTATATCTCTAAACTCTGAGTGAATTCAGTTTATTGTTTAAGAATTGTTCATCAAAAATCTTAGTTTTGTCATCATCAAAAAGGGGGAGATTGTAAGATCAAGTTTTGATCTAGTAGTACAACTCTATGTTTTGATGATTACAAGTTAACCTTTTGATATGAACAATTGTGGTACTCTAACGTGTTTTTCTGAGTGTGCTATTTACAGGCTCTGACCTTGACTCAATCTCACACAAATCAGAAGCACTGTGTATAAAGGGTAACCCAAGCAACGCTTTCGCATTCACCATGTTCAGTATGAACAGTGGAAAAGCTTCAGAAGATCTGAAGCTATACAAACTCTGATGAGGACTCAGTCGCTAGAAGCTCTGATGATCCAGAAGTTCTGACAACCAAGAAACACTGAAGGTTCAGATGTTCTGATGGTGTAGAAGACTCTGAAGATCCAGAAGCTGAATAGTGGAAACTCTGAAGTCCAGAAGCAAGAAACTCTGAAGGCCATGTTCTTCCCTCTGAGTTCAGAATCAGAAGATACAATGGTCAGAGGATCTGTGCTTTCCCTCTGACTCTGATCAACCGGCTTCACAAGTTCCAATATGAAGTATTCCTCTGATCAGAAGTCTCCTAGGTTAAAAGGTCAAGTCGCTATCCAAGTACAAAAGCAAGTGTACCTTCCTGACGACCTACCTAACGTTCTCAGCCACAGCAGAAGCTGGATTTTCCAGAACTGCCCTCCAACGGTAGCATTTCCCATGCAACGCTCAACCCTAATCCTTGGAGTATATATAGAGGCTGAAGATTGAAAGAAGCGGTGAAGGAAAATATACGAGAAGCAACACACGCGCAAGATATTCAAAATATTCTAAGCTTTCTTTCATCCTGTAATTTATTTAGTTTACACTCAGCTTATTCAGAAGCAAACCCTTGTAAACACCAACCTCAAACAGTTGTTTGATTTTCCTTTAGGAGATCAAGGTTGATCGGATCCTAGAGAAGACTAAGAGAGTGAATCTTAGTGTGAGCTAAGTCAGTGTAATTGTTAGTCACTTGTAGGTTTCAAGTGCAGTTGTAACTCTTACCTGATTAGTGGATTGCCTTCATTCTAAGAAGGAAGAAATCACCTTAACGGGTGGACTGGAGTAGCTTGAGTGATTTATCAAGTGAACCAGGATAAAATCCTTGTGTGCTTTTCTATCTCTATCTTTTGCACTTAGTTCTCGAAAAGATTTGTTAAAATCTTTAAGGTGGTAGTTTTGTACTGAAAACGTTATTCAAACCCCCCTTTCTACCGTTTTTCATACCTTCAATTCTTCCAACCGCATCTTTCAATCTTCAGCCTCTATTTATACTCCAAAGATTAGGGTTTGAACGCTGCATGGAAATGCTACCGTTGGAGGGCAGTTCTGGAAATTCCAGCTTCTGCTGTGGCTGAGAATGTTAGGTAGGTCGTCAGGATAGTACATTTGCTTTTGTACTTGGATAGTGACTTGACCTTTAAACCTAGGAGACTCCTGATCAGGGGAATGCTTCATGTTGGAACTTGTGAAGCCGGTTGATCAGAGTCAGAGGGAAAGCACAGATCCTCTGACCGTTGTATCTTCTGATTCTGAACTCAAAGGGAAGTACATGATCTTCAGAGGCATCTTGCTTCTGGACATCAGAGTTTCCACTTTTCAGCTTCTGGATCTTCAGAGTCTTCTACACCATCAGAACATCTGAACCTTCAGAGTTTCTTGGTTGTCAGAACGTCTGGATCTTCAGAACTTCAAGTGACTGAGTCCATATCAGAGCTTGTATAACTTCAGATCTTCTGAAGCATTTCTACTGTTCAGAGTGAACATAGATGTTGCGAAAGCGTTGCTTGGGTCACTATTTATGCACAGTGCTTCTGATTTGTGTGAGATTGAATTGAGGTCAGAGCCTGTAAATAGCACACTCAGAAAAACACGTTAGAGTACCATAAGTGTTCATACTAAAAAGTTAACTTGTAATCATCAAAACATAGAGTTGTACTACTCGATCAAAACTTGATCTTACAGTTATGGGTAGTACAATCAAATCATATATGCCTTCCTCAACTGTATAGTCCATCCCTACACAGTCTCGGAATACCTCTTGTTCGGGTGTGAGATCGGTTCATTCATGTGCCCCTCCGCCTAGAAGCCTGCCAGGAGCCACTCCTTGTCCGTGCCTCACTGCACCGGCGATCACTCCCCGCCCTCGTCGGCCACGGGCGTCACAGGCCCACCAACTTCCGCTTGGTTCGTCCCCGAACCACACCGTACTGGGAGAGGCCGGCTCTGATACCACTTGTAACATCCTGACTTGACAACTGGCCTCACGGTAACAACACGAGTCTTTTCAGCGCGCTTTGTCCTCACTCGCGCGCTTCCCGGGAAAACTTCCCAGGAGGTCACCCATCATAATATTGCTCCAAGGCTAGCACACTTAACCATAAAGTTCTTATGAGTTGGGCTGCAACTTCTTTTCGGGAGCCCAACTCATAAGAACTCCATGGTTAAGTGTGCTAGTCTTGGAGAAATATTATGATGGGTGACCTCCTGGGAAGTTTTCCCGGGAAGCGTGCGAGTGAGGACAAAGCGCGCTGAAAAGACTCGTGTTGTTACCGTGAGGCCAGTCGTCAGATCAGGATGTTACAATTGGTATCAGAGCCAACCTCTCCCAGTACGGTGTGGTTCGAGGACGAACCAAGCGGAAGCTGGTGGGCCTGTGACACCCGGGGCTGACGAGGGCGGGGAGTGATCGCCGGTGCAGTGAGGCACGGACAAGGAGCGGCTCCTGGCAGGCTTCTAGGCGGAGGGTCACAGGAATGAGCCGATCTCACACCCGAACAAGAGGTATTCCGAGACTGTGTAGGGATGGACTATACAGTTGAGGAGGGCATAAAAGATTTGATTGGTACTACTCATGACAACAAGTTGCAACTTCTTTTCGGGAGCCCAATTTATAAGAACTCCATGGTTAAGTGTGCTTGCCTTGGAGCAATATCGTGATGGGTGACCTCCTGGGAAGTTTTCCCGGGAAGTGCGCGAGTGAGGACAAAGCGCATTGAAAAGACTCGTGTTGTTACCGTGAGGCCAGTCGTCAGATCGGGATGTTACAAATGGTATCAGAGCCAACCTCTCCCAGTACGGTGTGGTTCGAGGACGAACCAAGCGGAAGCTGGTGGGCCTGTGACACTCGGGGCCGACGAGGGCGGGGAGTGATCGCCGGTGCAGTGAGGCACGGACAAGGAGCGGCTCCTGGCAGGCTTCTAGGCGGAGGGGCACATGAATGAACCGATCTCGCACCCGAACAAGAGGTATTCCGAGACTGTATAGGTATGGGACTATACTGTTGAGGAGGGCATAAATGATTTGATTGGTACTACTCATAACAACAAGTTGCAACTTCTTTTCGGGAGCCCAACTCATAAGAACTCCATGGTTAAGTGTTCTAGCCTTGGAGCAATATTATGATGGGTGACCTCCTGGGAAGTTTTCTCGGGAAGCGCGCGAGTGAGGACAAAGCTCGCTGAAAAGACTCATGTTGTTACCGTGAGGCCAATTGTCAAGTCAGGATGTTACAAGTGGTATCAGAGCCGACCTCTCCCAGTACGGTGTGGTTCGGGGACGAACCAAGCGGAAGTTGGTGGGCCTGTGACGCTCGGGGCCGACGAGGGCGGGGAGTGATCGCCGGTGCAGTGAGGCACGGACAAGGAGCGGCTCCTGGCAGGCTTCTAGGCGGAGGGGCACATGAATGAACCGATCTCACACCCGAACAAGAGGTGTTCCGAGACTGTGTAGGGATGGACTATACAGTTGAGGAAGGCATATATGATTTGATTGTACTACCCATAACAACAAGTTGCAACTTCTTTTCGGGAGCCCAACTCATAAGAACTCCATGGTTAAGTGTGCTAGCCTTGGAGCAATATTATGATGGGTGACCTCCTGGGAAGTTTTCTCGGGAAGCGCGCGAGTGAGGACAAAGCGCGCTGAAAAGACTCGTGTTGTTACCGTGAGGCCAGTTGTCAAGTCAGGATGTTACAAGTGGTATCAGAGCCGACCTCTCCCAGTACGGTGTGGTTCGGGGACGAACCAAGCGGAAGTTGGTGGGCCTGTGACGCTCGGGGCCGACGAGGGCGGGGAGTGATCGCTGGTGCAGTGAGGCACGGACAAGGAGCGGCTCCTGGCAGGCTTCTAGGCGGAGGGGCACATGAATGAACCGATCTCACACCCGAACAAGAGGTATTCCGAGACTGTGTAGGGATGGACTATACAGTTGAGGAAGGCATATATGATTTGATTGTACTACCCATAACAACAAGTTGCAACTTCTTTTCGGGAGCCCAACTCATAAGAACTCCATGGTTAAGTGTGCTAGCCTTGGAGCAATATTATGATGGGTGACCTCCTGGGAAGTTTTCCCGGGAAGCGTGCGAGTGAGGACAAAACGCGCTGAAAAGACTCGTGTTGTTACTGTGAGGCCAGTCGTCAGATCAGGATGTTACATTGACCCTCTCTTGTTTGTTATGTGTTTGTTCTGGGGGGGAGGGCAGATGACCTCGGTGAGGAAGGCGGGTCTTTCTTGGGAGATCATACTCCATGATGAGCAGAACGACGGAGCTTGGGTGGCCGACGAACGCCAAGTCCGTAGAGTTTACGTCGGCAGTGCTACATTTCGATGCTTCGACCTGCAAGGGAAGTGGCTTGAGACTCATACGTTGGATGGAAGAGTGCAACTACCGTTTGCTCCACATAGTTTTCAGATACCTTTGGAAGTGGATTCGCAACAGTCTTCAAACTTGGGATCAGAGCCGGAGACGGATCCATCGGAATTCGAGCCAGCAGAGGAGAAGGAGCATTCAGTGGAATCAAAGATGATGTCGGAGTCCGTGGCGGAAGAGGAAGATCTTCCACCTTTGCAAGGAGAGCCTTGGAATTGGGAGGATCCATCCGATGACGAGCAGAGAGCCAGAAGCTTTGCCATTTTGGCAAGTCATCAGTATTACTTGAGAGCGGGTGGAATCTACCGAGTTTTAATGGACCACATGCTTGAGAAGTTCACAGGGGAACCGCTACCGGAGATTGTCACTACTTCCAAAGAAGAAGATTAAGGGAAGGGTTGAGTGCTATTTTATTATTGTTGGGGAGAGAGTTTCGATGAACATTTTTATTTACTTTCAGCTTTTGAATAAGTGGAAATTTTTTATGTAATCTTTACAATTTGACTTTAGACCTATGGTTATGGACTCGGTTCTGTTTTGTTTTGGGTATAAGTGATTTCTAGGTTTCCGCTGTGAGATTTGGGTAGGACTTGTGTGCTAAGATGTTTGCTGATTGTTTGTGATTGGTATCATTGTCGTGATACTTGAAGTGGGGTGATTGATTATATTAAGATATTTACTACTATTGGGGTACTGACATTCAGTTGTGGTTCTATTGCTAAGCCGAATTTGCATCATGCCGCCACGACAGGACCCAACCAATGCTCAGCTTGCTCAGGCTATGGCCCAGCTGGCTCATTTCATCTTCCCTCTTCATCCTCTTTTCTTTACCTTCCTTTTCATTATAAAATGAGCACCTTCATTAGTGCATAAAGCTTCCATTCTGCGTAAGAAAAACTTTGAAAATGCACAGGGGCGTATCTAGGGAGGGGTTGGCAGGGGCCACCGCCCCCCAAGAATTTTGAATTTTTACAAACTATAGGTAGTTTTACATAGTTTTTTTTGTAATTATAGTCTCCCTCGAAAAATTGTTGCTGTTGTAGAATTTTAGTCAACAACATCTACAGAGCGATTTTTTCTGTAATGAAAGTTGTTAAGACTCAGTTTCGCAATAAAATTGAAGATGATTTTCTAAAAAATTTATTAATTGTATATATCGAGAGAGAAATTACTGAAAAAATTTATGTTGATACAATAATCAACAAAATTTAATGAAGATTTTTTTAGTCTTATATCTCACCCCTAACAAGAAAATCCTGAATACGCCCCTGAAAATGCACTATGACAATGTCCTACAAAACTAAGGTTCTTAGTCTTAATAATTTAAGGTGCTCAATTTCCAAACTCTCCGCAGTTCAATTACTGCCTTCTTTGATAAGGAAAACAACCCACATGGGAGCCAAACTCCAAAACTTTCCAATTCCCAATGAAAAAAAGAAGTTAATACAATAGATCCACTTTTGATTAATCAACTCATAGTTGCTGACAAAGCTTTGCACTCATCCATGTCACACCACCCATGCCCCATTCAAAACATTTCTTCTTTTTCCTTAATCAAAGGCAATGTATTAATAAGTGATATATGTATTAATAAGTGATATATGTTTCATTCTCTTTATGTAATGTTTAATATTCAATTCTTATGTCTGAAAAAAAAAAATTGTGAGAAACTAATCTTATGAGAATATGAATGTCTACAACTCAAGCATAATTGTTATTAAAAAGGCAATGTCTTTAAAAGCCTAGTTAATCCCTGTAATCTTAGGGAGGCAACCTTGGATAGTTGTAACTAACAAACATATGATAAAGAAAAGATGATGTCAATGAAAAGCAAGAAAAAAGAAACTAATGAGTAAAGGTTATCTTTTCAAGAGAATCTAATGTATTATGAGCCAAACCGGCCATGATGCATATCCTGAACAAATTAAAGACTTTATTTATATGAGGCTTGTAGAGACACATCCATGCATAAGGACCAGGCTATATATATAATCAAACATAGATTGGTGATTGAAATTGAATGGTGTGTGTGTGAGTTGGGGCAAGTCAGAATGGCTAACATGCAAATTGTCCCTGCTTATAAGAATATTGTGGAGGCACAGTATGTTGAAATGATGGTTCCCTTGTACTCTTATGGATGTGAGAAGAAAGTAAAGAAAAGCTTATCCCCTCTTAAAGGTAATTAAAACAACTGCTCTGTTCTGGTATAATATAGCTTTCAAATTAAAACTCTAGCTAGCTAATTTGAGCCATCGATGTTAGGAAGATTTTAGCAAATTGTTTCTCAACCTACTCTTGATGATAAATGCATGATAGTTTTTCTCTGTTTTTCATGTTTATATTTTCGGTAAACAAATTGTTTTGGTTAGTTGTTTATAGTTTAGTGTTTAAGAGTAAATGTGTTAGGTGGGGGATATTAAAATTTTCTAAATCTGTTTATTTGAAATTCACAATTATTGGTATTAGTTTTGGTGACACATCAAAATAGAAATTCTTTATGCATGGATGTTCGTGACTTGAATATGATTGACTCTCGCGAATGAATGATACATGTGCTTGGACGGTAAAAAAACGTGCAACACACACATTTCTAGTTGTGTTTATAATTTTTCTTTTATTTTTTAAACTTTGACACCACTACTGATGAATATAAGGGAGCAAAACAAAAGTTTCTATCAAAAAATTTACAATATTGTGGAGTTTTACCGAGTTATTTTTTTTGTCAAAAGTTTTACTTAGTAGTTACAAAATATTGGGCCTTAAAATTGCAGAGCATTTAGTTTTGGGTCCATTGAACACATATTGCAGTTGCAGCTATAGTGGACCGGGTGCAATGACTGGGTATAATTAATTGTCTTCATTTTCTGATGAACATTGCTACAAAAATAATTTGACCAGGAAACAACCAAAAGTAGGATCTATAATTAATCAGCAATAATCTATTAATCATGGAAGTTTCTCAACTACTAATCAATTGGTGCTTTAAGTAGTACTTGGAAGTTTTTGGATCATACATATATAAGAAACAATTGAGCTAGAGAACAATATTATAAATTGTGTACCAGAAACATTCTTCAGATGTTGAGATCTATTCCCTTTAATTTTTATTGTTTGAGTAACATTAAAACCTTCTTTCAATTTTTCAAGCAAATTGGAAAATTGTAGAGTCAAAAAGAAATGTTACTTGTCTACAGTCCCTTTTATAGACCAAGAATATAAGCCTCAAAAATTCGTTTCATATAACTTTCGGTGACACATTGCTGTGCATAAATAGTGAAGCTCCCTCTTTTTTAGAAAAACTTCCCTTAGCTTCTTAATTTAATTAATTCCAATGTGTTATTCAGTTAAATACATTCATGAATTGTCAACTTAATTAGTTTATTGTTGAATTTACAGGCATATACTCGGTCAATGTGGATTTCTGTCAACAAAAGGTGACAGTGTGGGGAATTTGCAACAAATATGATGTGCTAGAAACAGTGAGAAGCAAGAGAAAAGGGGCCTGTTTTTGGAACCAAGAAGACAATGTTGTGCTTGAAAATTCACCATCATCATCTTCACCAACTCCATTACCAGCCATTCCTCACAAGGATTTTAAGCGCTCTTTATCTTTGACTAAGGTCCGGACTCTAAGTTTGAAAGCATGGAAGAAGGTCTTTGCTAGATCTTATTCTTTCTAAAAAGAACAAGTCATCATGTTTGGAAACCCAAATAAATTCTTGAGGAAAAATCAATTCTGATGAGAAGTTAGCTTATGAATTTTAGAATTAATTCTGAAGAAAGAATAGTTGATCCAAACATGGTAGTAGTAACAATCGAGCGGCATGTTAAAAATGAGTGTAAATTTAGGAGTGGCTGTGTTCCATGTCTCTGACTTGTATATATTTTTCAGCTGGTTCTAGCATTTAGGCTATCTATCCTTCCTCTGTTTTGTTTTAAATGTAATGTATTTGAGCTTTAATTCTTCATTGAATCTGATATCAAAACATTATGATGGAGCATCCACACATTACAGCTAGTCTATGCTAAAAAAACAATCACTTATGGTGCTACATTTGGATTCTTCCTATTTGAGGCAAGTTGTGTTCTTTTGAAGGTTCATTCTTGTTCTACTGCTTTTACCAACATAATTGTCCTAGGTTGTAGTGAGCTATCTGGGCGGATTTGGATCCTCTCATGTGTAAAAAAACTTGAGAGTGTCAAGTTTTACCATCTTACCATTAACTTTTGTGTAGATAATAAATGAAAAATAAAATTAAATTAAATTAATGGTGAGATGATGAAACTTGACACTCTCAAGTTTTTTTACACATGAGAGGATCCAAACCCCTGGAGATCCATCTCCAAGACTATCCATAACCTTTTCCAACTTATAATTTTTTTTTACAATTCATTGATGTGTTTGATTATTCGTTTGCATCAATTTGAACAGTGTAAATGTAATTCAAAATATAAATTGAACTAAACTTTTTTTATGAATTAAATTGAAAGTCGATTCATGTAACAGTGAACTAAAATCCAAACATATTATTAGACAACAATGATTACCATATTTTTAGGTCTACTAAGATCATCATGAGGTCAAATAAAGATGATTAGACACTGAGCTTAAGGATTATTTCATCACACATATGGGTTTAATTGTAAGAATATCCCAAGATTTAGAGCATGTTTAAACAAAAATTCTTCTCAAACGTGAACTCGATTTATTTCCAACGGAACCAAAAACCCACTCACTTTTTTTCTCAATTCATATAAAGAGATTCTTTTATTTTTATTTTTTTTTAAATGAGTGTTTATGTCCTTTTACACTGCGACAATGAATATCTATGTAAACATAATACATTTTGGTGATTGAAAACGGGTGTTTTTTGCTTGGAAAGTTGTGAAAGATTTTGAATGGAAAAACAAATACCCACATAGTGAAAATAGATAAGATTGGTGGATCATGAAAATTAGGAATAGAGTGGCCCATTAGGTTGGACTAAGTGTATAGATAAATATCAAGATATATTTTCTGTTTGACCAAAAAAAAAAAGATATATTTTCTGATATTGACAAAAAAAAGACAAATTTTCTGATATGAAAACTTTAAAAATACACACACAAAATATCCAACACACATTAATTACATTCTGCTTATCAAAAAAAAAAAAAACATTAATTACATTCTTAATTAATTTCTTTTTTTTTTCCCAAGGTATCTCACAGGCAGCCCACTAGATGGTTAAGGAGCTCAACTATCTACCAGTTGTGCTACACCTTATTGTTCCTTAATTAATTTCTACCACCATAAATGTTTCAATTTATCTTGGATTGAAATTCTCAAATTCAGGTCTGCCAAACCCATGTGAAGGGAAACATGAGCTGACCACATCATATTTCAAAAAGAGAACTTAGCCAAACCACCTCGCCTGATAATCCAAAGCCTGGATCTACCAAACTTTATGTTGAAAACTTGCAATCTACTCCAATACCTTTCCAATAAAATCAAACCAGCTCATCTCCTCAAAAGCTAGAATGTGACCACAAAATGTCATACTAAAACGTGATCAAAAGAAATTCAGTATTTCTATAATGATTACCATTTCCACGTAATTTAGTTAAGACACCAAATAAACAACAGGTGAATTTGAAGCTACAATAATTGTAAACCAAGCATTCGTCTAGTAGAGCATCACAGGGTCTCAAATTTGACAAGTTACAGGTACGAGCCTTCATTAATCTCATTAGGATAAAATAAATGTAAGCCTTTTATAAGTGTTATTTGAGTTCGGTAGTTTTTTCTTAGGCATTAGCCTCTAAATTTTTCTTTTGGAACAAAAGTAAGGTCAAATTGTTACATTATATCTTCCACGACATGTAAACTTGTTTGAGTCGCGAACATGCAAATTTTAATTTAACTAGCTCTTTAGCCGGGTTTGTTTTCATATACATGACTCGAACCCTAGACCACTTGACATAATCCGTGATTGGTTTCAAAATGTTGCATCTGATTATACAATAATCATTGTGGTAATTACCAGGTAATAATATGCTCATTAAAAATATGGCAAATTCACTGTACACATACCTGAATTTGCCATAAGTCTAATCCTCTTTGCCTAACACATTTGGCTTTATATATATCTGTCTGTGTGTGGCATCACTTTCCATTTCCAACCCCACAATTCAAAATCACAAGCCACACACATTGTAACCACCATACTCAGATACAAAAAGAGCCTTACTTATAGGACCCTTAGACTTGAGGCTTTTCTCTGAGATGTTCTGAGCTTTCAAAAGAAAAGAAAAAAGAAGAAGCAGAAGAAAGATGATAATGGTGGTGATCATGACAAAGATATTAGGAGAGTACACAGCAGTGCTGACAAGGGTGACGGAGCGCTACCTTCTTCCGCGTCGCAACATAAGCTATGGAGGTCTCACGAGGAGCCTTCGTTTTGATCCCACAACCGGTTCTTCAGATTCTAATTTTATGGTTTACTTTTAATCATGTGGTTTGAGAATAGAAACTTTGGCTTAGTCTTTTTCTTCATTTTCATGTTTTAGGATATTGTTTTGTTGTATAATAAATTGATTATGTGAGGAGGACTGCATGCTTTGTAATCTTTTTACAATTGATTCTAAAGCCAGAATCAATTATGGAGAGAGAGAAGCCTCTGTGAGTAGCTTTTGAGTTTATGGAGAGAATTGATTCTGACGAAGGAGAAGCTGTTGCAAACATGTTGTAAGTGATAGCACAGGCTTCCTTCAAAGGAATAGGCCTTGTTAGTTTCTTTTACATTTGAGGTGTAATTATGAGAGGGATTTTGTTATAAAGAAATAGCTCTAGCAGTTTCTGTTATTTGATTAATTTTCTGTTACCTTGAGGAAATTTTCAGTTGCAGAAGCTTGAAGCATGCCCAAAACACAAAACAAAAATGTAAATGGCATAAAAGAAAAACTTATTATTTGCAAAACAAAGCTACGAGCATGCAAAGTTCTTTTCCACCACATAATCCAGAAAAGGAGATATATTCAATAGGGCCTTCAAGGTCTATACCAATGGTGGTCACGCTTGATTCTGAAAAGGGTTGGAGTTGAACTTACTTTTAGTTTTCAAAACAAAGTTTGAACTTACTTTTAGTTTTCAAAACAAAGTGCGTTGATTAACTAGTATAAGGTTGTTCTAGTTTAAGCAGAAGTCTCAGTTTCGAGCCCTTGTGAATGAAGTTGCGTCAAATACTTGGTAGGAAGAGCTTTAGTGCCCGTAGCGGTCTTACCCGTCTCAACATGATTGCCTACATGTGATTCAAAGTTCAAAACAAAAACAAAAAAGAGAAAAGTCTTTTAAGATTAAACTAGTTCTTAGTTCAGACATCTCTAATAGTCACTTTTAGCTGCATTTTTTCCCCTTTTTTTTCTTTCATAATCCTCTCTTTCCAGCATATGGGGGATGAAAAAACCATGAAGTTCTTTGATGTACATGGATGATATACTTTGAACCTGTCTATCTAGTGAAACAAGATACATGAATTTCAATTAGCCAATGATGATTGCATATAATAGCAATAATAGCAACAACAATAAGTCTAAAACTACAATAATAACAATGCAGAGTCAATTATATGGTGTTGAGAGTAAGACATTTACCATCAATTGTATTATTCATCAACAAATAACATGGCAAGTTCTCTGGGACCTTATCTTATTCTCTTGGCATTGCATTAATGCATTTCTACTAGTAGAAAGTACATCCCCTTGTTACAGTTCATGTATCTTTGCAGAAAAGTGAAGTTTAGAATACCAATCATGCAGTGTGGATCAGGAAGTGAAAGACACTGCACCAGGAACATGTGAAAGCTGAGAGACTCATCAGAAGGTTCAATTATTAAGTGGTGTCTGTATCTGTGACTTCAATGTTCATCAGGCATGTGAAACTCCGTGTGTTTGTTCCACGTTTGGGAGTCTTAGAATCAACTTATTGACCAGAACCACTTTTAGGTGGTTATATAGAAGTTTGACAATTGATTTAGAGAATTGATTTTAGTCTCAAAATCAATTTCTGCAGAAAACCTATAAATCATTTTACTTACAGTTGGCTTTTACAGTACTCAAATTCACCAAAATTAATTATGTCCAAAATTAATTCTGCCAACGTTGATCCACATACACTCATTTGAAGTTATTTTCAAAAAAAAATCAGTATCCTGTTGACTGTTGTCCATACCAGCAAATCAAGCATCCTCATATTATCTTGTGACTATTAGTTACTCTGTTATTTCAAGTGAAGGTCCACTAACTCGATTAAGACAGCATTTAAAGCTCCTTTTACATTAAGCAGTAGGAGATGCCTCACATTTATTATCTTATCATGAGCAAATCTAGACAAACAAATGTACTAATTTTGAAGACTATTACCTTATTATCCTTAAAGGATGGGGAAAAAGGACATGAAGGATATGGGAAGAAGACTATCCAACCATCACTCTAATGTTAACCAAGTTCAAACCAATTAATTGTGGAAGGGTTTAACTGGCACTGGAAGATTGCATAACAGATTTTTATTTTACTCCATTAATTTACTTTATCTCATCCTTCCCTACTCTGCCATGAGGTTGAGAGATGACACATTGACTTGGAAGAGTGACAACATGTCTGGATCCACATTTAATTCTCTAATATCACTTCTTCCCTAGTTGGTTCAAGTGATATGTTTCATTCCTTTAAGCAAAGTCTCAGGTTTGAGTCTTGTGTATAAGAAGAAACATACGGCTGGGAGAACACAAGTTGAGAGTGAAACACAAGGACTTAGTCCAATGTCTCTTGACTTTTTCAAATTTAACATGGTATCAAAGAGCGACAACTCTAATCCTAATTCGAGGTTACCCGGTAGACCCTCTACCCATTGGAGCCCAAAATAATTCCGAAACTGTATTTCATCTCCGGTTTCCAAACCCTTTTCATTGTCGTGTCTCATTCCGACCGCTATTTCTGGCCATCTCCTCTGCAGCCCAGCCACCACTGCCTCTCCTGCAGAGGAAATATGTGTTAGAGCTATATATTCCTAGTAGTTTCTTCCAAAATCACTTCTCCAAATATGAAAATCTATCAGGTTTCCAAACACTGGCGGTAGTTGTTTATGCAAGCAATCATGTGATTTGAGCCCAAACAAAATTACTACAATCAAGGCAATTATCCTGAACATGATATGAATTCATGACCCACCATCACTTATTAATCATTTTGTGGACATACATTCGGCTTATATGAGGGCCAAATACGGATTAAAGTATTGAACTCAATTTATTAACATTGTTTGGACATTAGACATGTTTGTTGTCAAGACTCAAGTGTTGATGGTGACATGTGATGATGCTGGAGTTCTATGATTGGGTGTATGGACAAGTCCCTCCATATTCTGAAATTTGTTTTATGTGTTGGGATAGGTCTGAAGAATAGAATATTACACAAACACAATGTGATTTGATTAAATGCTAAACAATGATGATTAAGAATATATATTTTGTGCCTAAGATGAAACTTGCTTGTGTTGTAATTCTCTGTGTGACTCAACTTCAAATGCTATTCCTGCATGGCTGGATTAGCAGAATCTGTCTGCTAATAAAATGATGATAACTTGAGGAATAAAAGAGTGCAAATGATATGCCCCACGTTTTTTTAGAGAATTTTGTGAGTAGAAATAGGGCGAGAAAATACCAATTGATAAATTCTTTTTCAACAAAAGTTGAAAAATATAAATTGAGCTAGAAAATCACCCTTTGCTTTCATTGATGATTTTCCTGTTGAAGTTTAGGAAAATAATACATACTCTCAAATTCCATTTCCACTCAATGAGAAATAGGAATTGAAGAGAGATAAGTGAAAGGATATGAAGGGTGGTGTAATAATTAAGATAAGAAAAGAAGAAAGAAAAATAAAAAAAAAGAGTAAAAATGATATAGAAAAGAAGTGTGTGAATATATCAAAGTTTTTTTTTAAATATATCAAAGTTATATAGTTTTTTTTTCGAACGTCAACGTATCAAAGCTATATGGTTGAAACTTCTATTGGGTCTCCTTCAAGGATCTTTCCCTTCAATTCTGCTTAATGTCGACCTACGAGCCAAACTTTACTTCTTAATGTATGATTTATCTTTAAAAAAAAAGATGGGTATTTTTTTTCTTCTTTTGGTGCAGGCATGATGCATGGCTAAGCCTCTATCTAATGAAGAATTTCCTGCAACAGAATCTTAGCCCAAATATTGTAACGAGAAAATTTTCTGAACCCAAATAGTGAAGGGCTCTACAAGAATGGGCTACCAGCCTACCAGTTACTCCATCCGTTTTTGGGGAAAAAGTTCCAAGCTCTAGACTTCTTAAACAAAATTTTTAATTCAGTTTGTACTTGCTTAATTTAGCATTAAACTAATATAAATATGGTCAGTTTCGAAAAACAACTTAACCCGTTTGGAAGAGTTTTATTGGGGAGAGTCACGGCGAGGACCCATGGGGCAAGGCCGATGGGAGACACCAAGGAGATCCTGGACACCACATCTTAACCCAAAACATTAAGGCATTAGGTTTATGGGTCACATCTCTTATAAACTCTCCCTCTCACCTTGACTTCTCCGATGTGGGACTTGACTCTAACACTTGATTCCTACAAGTTTATTTGAGCTTACCTGATAGTATAAGCACTTATGTCAGTGTTTGGGAGAGTTTATACAAACAGCTTAAGGCCTACCATAAGCTGTTTTGAGCTTATTTTCATAAACTACTTTGGATAGCTTATGACAGAAGTTTATGCTTATATATAGTTTATTTTCAATTTATTCAATATTTTTTAAAAAATAGCTTATCTGCTTATAAATAAGTGTTTATGTTTATAAATGCTTAATTAAGCTGTTTTCCCAAACGGGAAACATGGTCATAAGAGCTTATCACATAAGCATTTCACAAAGTGGATATCACAACTTAATTAAACATGGTCATATATAAGCGCTTATCACATAAGCACCAAACCGCAAACACCCATAATGTGTAAAATGAAATTATGATTTGTTAGCCATAGAACACATAAACTTCAAGATATGATCTTTCTTTATGTGAGAACCCATATTTAGAAGTAGAGAGTTATTGACAATGTTCAGAAAATTGTATCGGTCATCAAACCGGTCGAGGCATAGGTTCAAGGCCCAAAGGTCGAATGGAGTTAAACCGAGATTCGACCATGGTAATTGAAATAATGCATTACATATATATTAATATAGATAGTATATGCTATTTTTGTGAATAATAAATAGTTTATTAATAGAATATGACCAAATTATTTTTTATTAATAAATATAAAAATAAAAAATATAGTATTACACTCACACAAATTATTACTTAGTTTATTTCTATATTAAGATAATACATACTTGTAACAAAAAAAAAATACATACTTGTAAATATCAACCAAACTTGATTTTAATTTTATTTGTTAATGAAAATAAGAAATGAGCAAACCAACTACACATAAGAAAACATGTTTTCCTCGTTAAAAAAATATATTTTCTATCTTATTTTTAGTCTTTTTATGAAAATGAAAATAGAAAACATGTAAAGCAAACATACCCTAAGAGCTAGTGTGCTTAGTTTGAGAAAATATTTTTTGTTTTCATTTTCTGAAAATAGTTCTCATTTTAAAATTTAAAATACATGTTTGTTTTAACTTTTTGTTTTCATTTTCATCGTTGTCATCGTTGGCACCACCATATTCACCGTCGTGGCCACCACCATGGCTACTTCCACCACCAACTTCGTCACCACCACCACCAATACCACATTCATCTCCTCCCCCCCCAACCTCCATCGCTACCACTAGCATTTCCACCACAACCAACCTCCACTATCACCGGTTTTCATCTCACTAGTTGGTGATTGTGGTGGTGGTTGAGGCGGCGATGCGGTGGTGATAGTGATGGTGGCGGCAACAGTGGTAGTGGCAGTGGCAGTGGTGATGGTGGCAACTTATTCAATATTTTCAATTTATTCAATATTTTTTAAAAAATAGCTTATCTGCTTATGAATAAGTGTTTATGTTTATAAATGCTTAATTAAGTTGTTTTCCCAAACGGGAAACATGGTCATAAGAGCTTATCACATAAGCATTTCACAAAGTAGATATCACAACTTAATTAAACATGGTCATATATAAGAGCTTATCACATAAGCACCAAACCGCAAACACCCATAATGTGTAAAATGAAATTATGATTTGTTAGCCATAGAACACATAAACTTCAAGATATGATCTTTCTTTATGTGAGAACCCATATTTAGAAGTAGAGAGTTATTGACAATGTTCAGAAAATTGTACCGGTCATCAAACCGGTCGAGGCATAGGTTCAAGGCCCAAAGGTCGAATGGAGTTAAACCGGGATTCGACCGTGGTAATTGAAATAATGCATTACATATATATTAATATAGATAGTATATGCTATTTTTGTGAATAATAAATAGTTTATTAATAGAATATGACCAAATTATTTTTTATTAATAAATATAAAAATAAAAAATATAGTATTACACTCACACAAATTATTACTTAGTTTATTTCTATATTAAGATAATACATACTTGTAACAAAAAAAAAATACATACTTGTAAATATCAACCAAACATGATTTTAATTTTATTTGTTAATGAAAATAAGAAATGAGCAAACCAACTACACATAAGAAAACATGTTTTCCTCGTTAAAAAAATATATTTTCTATCTTATTTTTAGTCTTTTTATGAAAATCAAAATAGAAAACATGTAAAGCAAACATACCTTAAGAGTGTGCTTAGTTTGAGAAAATATTTTTTGTTTTCATTTTCTGAAAATAGTTCTCATTTTAAAATTTAAAATACATGTTTGTTTTAACTTTTTGTTTTCATTTTCATCGTTGCCACCACCATATTCACCGTCGTGGCCACCACCATGGCTACTTCCACCACCAACTTCGTCACCACCACCACCAATACCACATTCATCTCCTCCCCCCCCCCAACCTCCATCGCTACCACTAGCATTTCCACCACAACCAACCTCCACTATCACCGGTTTTCATCTCACTAGTTGGTGATTGTGGTGGTGGTTGAGGCGGCGATGTGGTGGTGATAGTGATGGTGGCGGCAACAGTGGTAGTGGCAGTGGTGATGGTGGCAACTTATTCAATATTTTCAATTTATTCAATATTTTTTAAAAAATAGCTTATCTGCTTATGAATAAGTGTTTATGTTTATAAATGCTTAATTAAGCTGTTTTCCCAAACGGGAAACATGGTCATAAGAGCTTATCACATAAGCATTTCACAAAGTAGATATCACAACTTAATTAAACATGGTCATATATAAGAGCTTATCACATAAGCACCAAACCGCAAACACCCATAATGTGTAAAATGAAATTATGATTTGTTAGCCATAGAACACATAAACTTCAAGATATGATCTTTCTTTATGTGAGAACCCATATTTAGAAGTAGAGAGTTATTGACAATGTTCAGAAAATTGTACCGGTCATCAAACCGGTCGAGGCATAGGTTCAAGGCCCAAAGGTCGAATGGAGTTAAACCGGGATTCGACCGTGGTAATTGAAATAATGCATTGCATATATATTAATATAGATAGTATATGCTATTTTTGTGAATAATAAATAGTTTATTAATAGAATATGACCAAATTATTTTTTATTAATAAATATAAAAAAAAAAAATATAGTATTACACTCACACAAATTATTACTTAGTTTATTTCTATATTAAGATAATACATACTTGTAACAAAAAAAAAATACATACTTGTAAATATCAACCAAACATGATTTTAATTTTATTTGTTAATGAAAATAAGAAATGAGCAAACCAACTACACATAAGAAAACATGTTTTCCTCATTAAAAAAATATATTTTCTATCTTATTTTTAGTCTTTTTATGAAAATGAAAATAGAAAACATGTAAAGCAAACATACCCTAAGAGTGTGCTTAGTTTGAGAAAATATTTTTTGTTTTCATTTTCTGAAAATAGTTCTCATTTTAAAATTTAAAATACATGTTTGTTTTAACTTTTTGTTTTCATTTTCATCGTTGTCATCGTTGCCACCACCATATTCACCGTCGTGGCCACCACCATGGCTACTTCCACCACCAACTTCGTCACCACCACCACCAATACCACATTCATCTCCTCCTCCCCCCCCCAACCTCCATCGCTACCACTAGCATTTCCACCACAACCAACCTCCACTATCACCGGTTTTCATCTCACTAGTTGGTGATTGTGGTGGTGGTTGAGGCGGCGATGCGGTGGTGATAGTGATGGTGGCGGCAACAGTGGTAGTGGCAGTGGTGATGGTGGCAACACTGACAGTGAGAGCGGTGGTGATGGCGGCGACGGTGGTGGCGGCGACGGTGGTGGCGGCGACGGTGGTGGCGGTGATGGTGGCGGAGATGGTGCTTGTGGTGTTGGCGGTGGATCGATAGTTACAGTGGTGATTGTGGCGGTGAAAGTTGCAGTGGTGGTGGCGGCGGCGACGGTGATAGTGGTGTCGGCAGTGATGGTGGCGACGGTGATAACTTGTTTTCATTTTCACTGAAAATCACATTTTTTTGTTTTCTGTTTTGGTAATATTTTAGAAAATATTTATAAAAAAAACATGTTCTAAATATCAACCAAATGTGTTTTCTGCGCTGTACTTTCTGTTTTCTTTAAAAATGAAATAGAAAATGAACAAACCAAACATGCCCTAAATTTTTAAGGGGTGATAAAATATATACTCCTTCCGGTCCTATTTATAAGCAACAAAAAAAAAATCACATAGTTTAAGAAATGTAGTGAAACTAGATAAAATGCATTAAATTTGTCTTGAATCAAAACAAACTTCCAAAATTACTCTTTGTTATTAGTGTTGGAAAGTGAGAAAGAGAGAATAGTTAATGAGACAAATTTTACAAGTTAGAATTAATAAGGGCATCATTGGAAAAAAATGATTAATATAACTCAAACTTTCATTTGATTCTTATAAAAAGGACCAAGATTTTTCTTCTCTTTCATGCTTATAAATAGGACCGGAGGGAGTACATGACAAACTAGATGCATACAATTTTTATGCTCCAACTTGAGGGGGTGTATTGAGAAGTGAGATATGTCATAAATAGAATAACTAAAAAGTAAATATATTTTGTATAATTTATATTTATTAGCTAAATTAGGATTATTTCATTTTTTCCCTATTCTAGCTGATTTCTATCCCTGAACTTATGAGATTGCTCATATATATCACACACCCAAAATTTCTTAAACAAGTTTTGCATTCTTTTTTAAGATTGCTAAATGAACATGCTTTTATTTTTTATATATTAAACAAAGGAGGGTCTCAGAGATGCTCTCGTAGTAGTGACCGGAGTCGAACATCTCACACTTTTTTTCACAAAAAAAACAATAATAAATCAGGACAAACTGAAGGGAAAAAAGAGTGAAGAAAAGGCAAGGGAAAACTCTGGGAAAAGGAAAACAACAAAAGTCACACACACACACACACACAAGTTGGTTTTGCTCCTTATTTCTTCTCTCTCACCCTTGCTACTTGAAAGTTCCTTCATATAGATCAATTCAGACCCCATTGAATATTAGATCATACACTCTTTCAATTCTCATTGAACTCTCTCTTATGTCTATTTAGGGTTTCTCTTTCTACCCCCAAATCAATCCCTGACCCCTCTTTGCTCTCTGTTCCATATTTTATTTCTGCAAAGTTTGAAACTTTGTGTTGCAAAGATGAGCGGTGGCGGGTTTAGGGCTTCAATTCCGAACAGTGTGAAGAAGACGATCCAGAACATCAAAGAGATCACAGGCAATCACAGTGATGAAGACATCTATGCAATGCTTAAGGAATGTTCTATGGATCCCAACGAGACCACGCAGAAGCTCCTCCTTCAGGGTATCATTGCTTCTCTCTATCCCTATTTTGCTTCTCTGGATTCGATCTTGATCTTAATCCATGTTTCTTCGTGTTTTCTCATCTGGGTCTGCTTCTCTTTGTTATCGATTCGATGCACTTTTGTTTGGCAAAGATGGGAACTTTTTTAATACCCTTTTGATTTTTTAGGGTTTTCTGTAGCTTGGTTTAAGAAAGTTCAGTTTTTGGACAGTACTGTTAGGGCTTCCACTTTGCATAACCAAATGTGTGGTTTAGTTTTTTAGGTTATGGACTTGGCTCATTGTTTCTAAATGGTTTGTTGTTTTGTTAATGTTTGTTTTGATGAGCTGAGCTGCTTTTGTGTTTATGCTTGCTGTCACTGAATCACAGTTCATTTGATATTAGATTTTGTTTGATGCTCTTTTGGTCTGATGGAGTTTAGAAAGTCAGTTATCTCTAAGCAAGGTCAAGTTTTCCTTTGTCCAAATGCATGCCTGGAATTTCAGAATTACGTTCATATGCGCTGATTGTTAGAGTAGACCCATACTGTTAGAGACAAGGACTGGGTTATTATGAACTGATATTTTATGCTTTTGTATGGCATTCTGTTTCGACTTTGATTGCTTTAGTTTTTTTACCTCCAATTGACAATGTAGAATTTCACCCTCTAGAATCTACACTGTTGTGCTTTAATGTAAATTCCATTTCTAGTTTCTTACGCATTCACATGATAATCAGAGTTTCCTTCTTTGCAAGCCATTTGGAAATCTAATACCAATCTTTAGATGCTCAATAGGATTAATGCATTGGTATGTTGCAGGTTCAAAGACATCACCCAGCTATTATCTCTGTTATGGGCTGTATAAGGCTAGTTTGGCAATAGGCCCTCATTTGCTTTTATATTTTCAGGAAGCAACGTGTTTATAGAATTGTCTGCAATTCCTTTTAAGTTTTGGCTGTTCTCTTCTACCATGGATCAGTTTCTCATGATATGTTTAGATTTTGGAATTTAGGGTTGTCAATAGTGCGCTATAGCACGTCACTGCGTCACAGCCTTTCTGGTTCATAGTTGCTGCATTGTGTCAGAAGTTTAGTGTAGTGGCTATCATAACCCCTAAAGTGGTGGAAAAAGCTGCCTTCGCAGCGTTATTTGTCAGTATTCAGTGGGACCGACAAAAAAGCATGAAAAGCCCTCAAAGACTTAACATTAAGCTGTTAGGACATTTTGTAGGGGTATTCTAGGGTTTTCGCTTTGGAAAATACTGAAAAGGGTATGATTTGAGAAAACCCTCAGTTCTGGTTGATGCGTACTATCACAGTTTAGCTTAGCAGCCACTATTTGGTGGGACTGGCACTAGCCAGAAATGCCCTTAAAAAGTTAACATTAGTTCGTCAGGGCATTTTTTAGGGACTATTTTAGGTTTCGCTTCAGATACTTACTAAAAAGGTCTGGTTTGAGTCTTTGAGAAAAACCATAACTCCTTTGCGCCTTTCTTCCTTTCTCTGTCCGAGCTAACCTTTAGAGAATCTGGTTTGCTTTACACTTTAGTTTAAATCTTAGAGGCTTAAAATTCTCGGTTACCTTGATTTGTTGGTATTTGTTTTACATTTTGTTTAAGGCACCTATGGATTTTATTTTTAATAATGAACTTTGTGAATTTTGAATTTTTTTATGATTTGAGTATTTGTATATTCGTGTAGTATAAATCATATCAAATGCGCAAAAGGTTCAGGACAGCGGTTCTGCTATGCTAAGAAAACAGATGGAATGAGAATCTTCAAATTTTTGTTTGAAAAAATCACATAATTGATGATCTTAGTTGTTTTTGAATTTTATACCAATGGGAATAAAACAATTCAGTAAGACAGGAAACTGTAATGGCATGTCCTGGTAGGTGCAGTCTCCCTGATAATATTAGGGTTAGCTATTGAATAAGTACTTATGTGATAAGCGCTTACGGCGCTTAATTAAACAATTTACCCAAACACACCCTAAAATAAGAGTGGCATACAGTTTATAGCACAAAGTATGAGATACAAGTACATACGAGCCAAACCCGGACACTATTACATGTCTACTTCTTTAGTTGACACATCTTTCTAGAGTCCCCTTAAGCAGTGAACCCTCCGTGTATACCTCATCCTATAAATTACCATGTTGAAAGACATTGTTTTCATCTGACTAGAATAAAGGCCAATGATTAGTAGTAGTAACAAGAAAAATGAGAATGCAAACAGAGGATGCTGAGTAAGCGCCAGTGTAGTCAACTCCATATGTTTGTGCATTCCCCTTGGCAACCAACTGAGCTTTCAAGCGAGCCACATAACCATCATGATTTACTTCAGTAGTGTAAACCCACTTATACCTAACAACTGTTTTCTCCTCGGGGTAAAAGGAACTAAATCCCAATTTGCATTCGGATCAAGGGCCAATGTTTCCTCCTCCATAGCTTGCTGCCAACTAGCTTCTGTAAGAGACTTAGGGATGGAAATAGAGTCTCTGGAAGCACCAAAGGGTTTAGTGGTAGATGATCTATTGTGCACCGGTTTTTTATGCTTTGAATAAAACCTTGCTAGTTTTAACTAATTGTCTTACTTGTTGGGTAATTTTAATCAATGAATTTTTTTCCCAAACTATTTATTCTCATTTTAACTTTAATGCACGGTTAACTTTACATGTATTTGATTGGCTGTAGATGGTTCTGATGCTGTTTGGTAATATTGTCCTAATTATAGTTTTCTTGCTCTTTTAATTGTTTCTACCTTTTGTTGGTGGTTAGAGTGTTAAGTTTAAAGTTATCGTCATTTTGTTTTGCAGACACATTTCACGAGGTCAAAAGAAAGAAGGACAAAAGAAAGGAGGTAAGATATCTATTGTAAGCGGTGGACTTCTGTAATGTATTACTAAGGGTCTCTCTTGGTTGATTTTACATGGTTTCTTTGTTCCAATTGTTGACTAGAATTTAGTACTTGAAAAATAGCGTGTGCTTGAATTTGATAGATAACAATTAGTGACTGTTAGAGAGTTAGTTCAAATAGTTATTTCCTAAATCCTAGCTGTTAGTTAGTGAGTAGGTAGGGGGAAGAGCGGGTTAAATAGGAAGAGAGAGGAATGATTGTGGTATCTCGAATTCTCGATTCTATCAGGATCATTATGAGGAGAGTGCCGGTCTCTTAATACCAATGATCTTTATAGCTCTTGTAGAGTGTTTCCTTTACCTTCCTAGTCTGCCATCACCTTGGTGCAGGACCTAGGGAGCTCATTGAGTAATAAAAAATTATTTTTTGTGCTAATTCTGATCCTGTTCTATCAAATTTGCGTCTAATCATATCACAAGGGGATATGTTTGTACTAGTATAACTTTAATTTCAGAAATCACTATTCTTATTACAAGAGGAACCAACTCCTTAATTGGAGAACCAATTGACTGTAAATATTAAGTTCATAGACATTTTGAAACACTCAAACTCAAATTGACGTTTATACTACACATGCCACTGCAACCTTGAAAAGGTTTTTTTCTTATCTGCTAGTACTTCCTTTATTGGGTAGAAGGACTTCTGTTCCTCATTGTTGAGAAAGAGCGGTCTTTTGGGAGTTCTAGAAGTTGTCTCTCATTTGCTTATGTGACATGGCTCTTTTTATTTCCTTATGCTCCACCTATTTTCAAATTTTGTGTTAATCACTATGATGTTTTCTAATTCTGTTTATGTTTCTTCTTTCATTTGTTCATGGCTTTGCAGAACCTTAACAGCAGAGAATCTGTAGAGCCACGTGGGAGGCCTGGCAATCAAGGTCGGGGGCCTCGGGGTGGTCGGGGGAATTTTTCACCTCATAATGTAGCACATGGTGAATAACTGTTCTGATCTTATGACATTTTTTAGGATTTATTTATCTACTATTTATTTTCCCGTCAGATAAGCCCCTTGTTTTGTTTTTGTTGGCTAAAATAGTTTTTTGCTTTGGCTCCTTTATGATGTGTGTATCTAGAAACTTTAGAAGTAGGTTTGTGAGTCTGAAGTCTGAACATGATGTAGCATCTTGCTGTTTTCTGTCATATATAGTTTTCAAACCAATTTTAGTTTTTCTGTCATCTAGCTGCTAATCTTCAAAGTTTCTACCTGCCCTTTACACATATACCTGATAGCTTATATGAAAAATAACTGCTATAGCTGCATTCTAGTCTGTATAACTCAAACTTAGATATTATGTTGGCCAGTTTAAGCACCTAAACTATGAATATATTTTATGGAACTTCTCTCAGATGCTGGTGGGAGCAAGAGTTCTGTTACAGGAAAAGATAATGGAGCCCATCAAGTCAGTGAGAAAGTTGTGCCACCTTTGCCAGCTTCTCAAGAGATAATTTCTAAAGGAAAAAGTTCTGGAACAAGGTGACTACTATATTAAGTAATTTGTCCTGTTTTAGTTACTGTGATTGCTATCCTCACCAATCATGTTACTGCACTGTGAATTCAAGTCCTGGTAAGTTTAGTTCAAACTAAATAACTACATGCTTTTTCAGCTCTGCATCCATTATTGCCAATGGTCCTACAATTGTAGCGTCTGGAACTGCGGGTGGTGCGAGTCGTTCCGCTTCATCTGCTGGAAGTGGAGACAGAACTGGTCCATCTTCTGGTGATAATAATAATTCGAGCAATGCTTTACCTTCTGATAGTTCAATTAAAGGAGCAAGAGTTGCTTCTGGAAGTGGATCAGTGCTTTCCTCCAGTGACTACACAGGGTCTGGACCAGTATCTTCACCGGCTGTCCATTTCTCTTCTTCAGACCCAGTGCTGGTTCCATCTGAAGATTTACGGCTTCCTGGTGCTGTTGGTGCAATTAGACGCGAAGTGGGAAGCCAGCCTGTTGGAGATTTAAATGCTGTTAAATCTGCCGGTAACAAATCAACTGCTGGTTGGAATTTTTTGATATTTTCTTACTTCAACAATTCATTGATTATTAAGTTATCCAATGTAATTAACAAACAATTTTCCCCCCCATAACTGCAGCTTCTGAGACTGGTAGCTCTTCTGTGCAAGGAAAGATTCAAGGGAAATCTCAAGGAGTGGCAAAGAATCACATTACTGAGACTGCACCCACTTCATCAACAGTAACTCTTGCGAGTCCTTCAGCTAGTCGACCTTCCTCTAATTACAGTAGCCGGTCGCAACAATCAATTGGCCCTCAGAAAGGTAATTCATATCTCTGCACGTTGACAAGTACATTTTTGTCTCCTGCATAGCCCCTATCCCCTTGGTGTTGCTTAGTTCATTGCACTTACTAGATATACATGACCTGATGTTTATGTAACATGAATGAATATGTTCTACACGGCGCGCCTTTGTTTTATTCTTCTATTGCTGTTGTGTCCCTCCTCTCCTCTTTTTGTCAAATTTATGTGTACGCAAGCAGGTGCTTTTTATCAGTAAGTATTGAGTGAAAAATGATTACATGTCAAAGTCAAGCTTATATATGCAGAGGGGTTAACTTTTGAACAGCTTTGCTCCATTGTTATTTTCTCTTTCCGTATATGGTTTATATTTTCTTTTTTCATTACCGTAGATCCCTTATCGTCCATGTCAACGAGCCCTGACTTATTTTTGTCTTAATGAATAAAGTCATCTATGTAAAAGATGTAGGGCTGCTGTACTAGTATGCAAATGGCAATATAAAAAGTAAAAAGTATAGACCTTAAACTTTGATTAGTTGCTGTAACTAGGAATAATCAATTTTTCTCTTTAGTATCGAAATATCAGGGCTTATTTGTTTTTTTTTTTCAACAACATATTATGTTTTATTTTGTTGAGTTAGCAGTTTTATACTTTTTTTCGAAGACCTTGACTGAATTATTTTTCTGAAACCTGTTTCATCTTTAGATATCCTTATCTTGTGTGACAAGGCTTGTTGTTTTCCATTGATGTTTTATCATGATGTTATGATATGATAGGAACTGAATTTACTATAAGTAATAATGAATGAAGTTTGACAAGTTATGGTTAACAATAGAAAATAGCAAGGACATACAACAGAAAACGAGAAAATATCAGAGAATCTAGACGTCCTCTGCCCAATGGCAAGATACACCCCAAAATATCCTAATTTAACTTTCCAAATATATGTTTTGAATTTAATGTATTGGTAGGTGCATGTTTTTATAGAGATTTGTATGAATATGCTGCTAGTGCTAAGGATGAGTTCACTTATAAGGAGTAGCCATTGTGATACTTGATTGACTTGTTCTCCAAATGGTTTCATTTAATCCATGTAGCCAACCTCATTTAATAAGATATGGCTTATTTATTAGAAGTTGTTAGCTTGCACAAGGTTTATAATCAATTTCTGTTTCCAACAGCTGGTTCTAATAAGGAGTGGAAACCAAAGCCAATACATACATTTAACCAGAATTCTGGTCCAGCTGCTGCATCTGAGGCTCCTGTTTCAGTTGAGGCTCCTGTTTCAGTTGAAGTAACTGACAAGTTACATTCTGCGTCTAGTTTTGTTGACACTGAAAAAGCTACTTCAACACTGCAGAGGAAATTGGAGGATTTTCATCTTCCACAGCGTCAACATGTTATACTTCCTAATCATATCATTGTCCCTGATTCTGAGAAAATCAAGTTTAGCTTCGGAAGTTTGGGAGTTACTTTTGGAGTTAATACAGGCTATGTTAGTGGCCCAGAGAGCTCAAAGAGTTCTACACCTCCTTCCGAAACATCTCAGGGCTTTGAAGAAACTATGGAAGAGCAGGACTCAAGGTTGTAATGTTGAACTGTGATTTTAGAATCTAGTTTGTCTTAAAATCTGATTTTGATGAATTAAACCATAGGGAGAATCTAAATATAAAATTATAGCAATGCTTTTGTGAATTTAATCGCAGAATAAATATTTTTAATACCCTTGTCAGCTCTGGTTATGTATGTCACTATATTTATATCTAAGCCTATCATTGTCAAAGCTTACTTTTTGGAAATGAATCTTTTCCCTGGACAATGATAGTGCCTAGATATAACCAGCCTAAATAAATTTTCTGAGCCTACATATCACTTTTGCACATTTTACTGAATTTTGACTGCAATAAGTATCTTATATTTTCTATTCTCCATTCCAACCTCATATACCCGTTGTATTCTATGCCAATGTTTTTGTTAATAACATTTTAACTTCTAGTTGTTTTCCTTTTTGTCGTTCTGATGAGTCATGTATTTTTACTCAGCAGTCAAAATGCCGCTGTTACTTCTGAGGTGGGAGATTATCCTGAGCATCCACAATCACCCACTAACACACCAGAGAATATAGAAGCCAACGAGGTTGATGGCTCATCCAGACCTATTGAGGATTATAACGTGTCCAAGCAAGAGACTGCTTTGCCGTCTGAAGGTCATCAGAACTCTGGGGTGCACACTTCTCAAAACTACGGTTATGGTTTTGTGCCCCCAGTGTTGGGTACTCAGCTCTCACCATTTGACAATTCTGAGCCTCAAACACGCGATATATCTCGACTTCCAAGCTTTATTGTGAGCCCTGCCTCCTACATGTGTTTTTATCTATTATTTAGTTTATTATGCTTTTTTGGTGCTTAGAAAGTTATTTGTTATCTTTATCTAGGTCCATCAACAATTGGATCCAGCTAGCTATTATGCACAGTATTACCGCTCAGGTGCTGATAGTGATGGTCGTGTTTCTCCTTTTCCTTCTGCTGGGGCTAGCACCAAGTACAATGGCAACGCTGGTGTCCTACCTTCCCCAAACTCTCAGTCTCCTCAAGAGGTTTGCATCGATATTATTGCCAATTTAATTTATTTGTGAACCAACCACATAAAATCTTGTTTTGAAGTTGAAAATTCTGTCTGCCACATTCTTTCCCTTCATACTATTTTTCTTGTTTTTTTTATTTATTTAAATTTGGATTTGATTTGTAATCTTGTATTTGTGTTGTGCATATACGCAGCAATTTTTATTACTTCGAAGATCATATGAAGAGTGGTATTTTCTGAAAAGAGTCGTATTTGTATATGTTTGATCCATTTGTTCAGTGCTTTTTAAGTTAAGTCATAAGTGATGGTTGAAAGTATGGTTGCATGGCTATATTTGATCCAGTTGGGATTTCTTGAATGTTACTAAGCCAAACTTCTGATTCAACATTCTTTCGGATTGATCATAGGCATAGCCATAGGAGTGAAGTTGAGAAAATTGTGAATATGGGAATTAACATGACAGTGTTGTACCTGTTTATTTCTAGAGTGGAAGTATGACAGTAAAATGAAAAATGTTTCAAACTGTTAAAATTCTGTGTTAGGTTGAATTGATCATAGGCTTAGGAGTGACATTGAAATTTATTAGGTATTGTATATGTATATTATTATAATTAAGGTAATTGTAAATCCTTGTATTAATGACTGCGTGTGTGTGTGTTATCCTCCGCTGTGTAATGTGGACACAGGTTCACTTGACGCTCATTCTCTTTTCTCGGTTTAGACAGTGTGTAATAGAGATATATGCCATTGATGGACACCCACCCACCTGACCTAGCAACTTAAGCTCCTAGGAGAGTTAATTCTTAACAAGATCCTTTGCTAAATCAAAGATAGACATCATGCTGTATCATGGGCTTCTATGGTGCACTCAATATGATACTTTCATTATTTGTTAAATGACTTGAAAAGCATTAAAGTTATTGTGCTCTATTTCAACTTTGTTTCTTTTTATAGATTATAGATACAGTCTGTTTGATTGAACACACTCTTATCGAATTTTTGCCATTTGATTGATTCCCTAAGACTCAAGTGTTTGAAAATTTGTGCCATTATATGTTCATTTGCAGGGAGGTGTCTTATCCACTGGAGGCCCAACACCACTCGTGACACAACCTGCTGGGCTGATGCAGAGCTCAATAGCCGTTACTCAGCAGCCGGTCCCTGTCTTCCGACCAGGCGGGGTTCATATATCCCCGTATCCACCTAACTACATTCCTTACGGTCACTATTTTTCACCATTTTACGTCCCACCTCCCGCGATTCACCAATTTTTGGGCAATGGTGCATTTCCTCCACAACCTCAAGCCAGCAGTGTATACCCACCTCCCCCAGCTGTTGCTGCCCCAGGAATGAAGTATCCTCTTCCACAATTCAAACCCGGATCTAATGCAGCAAACCCAACTCACCTTCTTATGCCAAATCCTTATGGAGTATATGGCTCCTCTCCAGCTGGTTATAATCATAATTCTGCAGCAAATGCGGGGAACTCGACCTCAAATGAGGATCTCGGTTCTTCCCTGTTCAAGGAAAGTAATGGATACATCAGCGGGCAGCAGGTTTGTTCCTTTTGACTTCAATGTCTTCTGTTTCTTAATTTGGTTGAGAATTAATGGCTTTTTATTTGAATTGCCAAAGAAAGACCTCATTCACATAAATTTCACTGCTTCTATTTATATTCTGGTGCTGGAGGAAGACGTACATTTGATGATAATTATGTTCTGTATTTCCACCGCAGAGCGAAGGTTCAGCCGTATGGGTGGCTGCACCGGGCCGAGACATTAACAGTTTGCCCACGAGTTCATTCTACAACCTTCCACCTCAGGGTCAGCACGTGACTTTTGCCCCGACTCAGCCTGGCCACGACACTTTTGCTGGCATGTATCACCCCGCACAAGCTGTGACAGCTGCGGCAGTTCATCCGCTGCTACAACAATCCCAGACAATGGCCGGAGCAGTTGATATGGTAGGACCTGGAGGAAATGTTTATCAGCAGCAGCCTCAGCATGCACAGATCAATTGGCCTAGCAACTACTGAGTCCTGACAGTGATGTTAGATAATTAAGTCCTATCTGGGGGAATTTTTTTTGGGAAATGCCAAAATATGGTTGAGTTTCCATGAGGAGAGCATGGCAATTGGCTACGTTTTAGTGTTGGAAGCTGCAAGATTTGCCAATATAATCTTCTGATTGCTCGCGAGGACATGAAAGGTAGGGCACCTGTAACAGATATTGACCGTTAAAGTTAGACAAGGTAGAAACATATGCAGGCCTTCTCTTTTTCACTCCTGCTAGTTTGTGTTACCATAAATATCTTTTCATAGCTCCAAGCTTTAGCCCTCCTTTTCTTTTGTTTTGAGGTCCTTGAACTCTATTTTAGAGTATTGTTGAGTGATGAGAAGTGTCCATTCTTTCTTTTTAGTTTGGGTTTTATAGGGTTTGGGAGGTTTAGGTTGGTGGGGAAAGCTTTTCTATTATTGCCCCTTGTCTTACCTGTAAAGTGAATTTTAATAGCAAGAAAATTGTTACTTAAGCTGTTGTTTTGCTATGGGCAAAAGTAATCTGGCAATTGCTTTCAGCTGACTGATTCATATTGTTTGTCATGGTTTACAGAAAAGTTGTGTTAAGACTTAGAAAGACGAATCTGGCTCCTCTGACAAGATAAAGTTACTTTAGAGGGTAAAGTAAAGTATCATAATTCATAACAATTGATTAGAAATTAACAGTTGAGATTGTGATTATATACGTGAACATGTATAACAGACTCTGGTGTTCTTCAAGTCTCAACCGTTGATTTCTGAATTAATGGTCATGATGATTTATTTTACCTTTAAAATGATTTGCTCAGTTTAGATGAGTCAAATCCAGGTAGATTTTTGCAATTGATTCTTACTGACTAACAGTAGATGCCAGGATTTTTCTTTATTTCTTAGCCATGTTTTTATCCAAATCTCAGTTTTGTTGTTGCCAGTTTCTTGAGAAAGTGTGTATGATCATGTTATGAAGTTGGATTCTACATTGTACTCTAAATGCAAAGAATGCCTTTGGAAGTCATGTTTCATCCATTGTCAATAATTATTACCTATTGGATGATATGCCGTTAGTATCATCATAACTTTTTTGTGAATCCCCATATCATTACATACCTCACATTCTTTATGCATTATTAGTTTACAAATTTATCTATTAATAAATGAATTTAATTTGAATACAGTTAAAAATTGTTTTTATAATATCATTCTATCACATATTATCACGTAATTTAATGAATTTGACGATCCATGCATTGAGAGCTCAGTAAATAATGTGCCAAACCATGATTAGATGACTGTATAAAGTTAATTTTATGTGAATAATGTATAAAAATTAAACTCTTAAATGAGTAGTGTAAATTGAGTTCTTAGTATAAATTTTTACATAATCATTTCATGATGCCCTTAGTATATCATTGCAATAGTTTGAAGATCCTAAGTAGTAGTTATATTTATGAAGTTGTATTGGTCAGGGATTTATTATGGTCCTTTATCAAATGCTTCCCACATAAATCACCACTAGACTAAGACCCGCGTTGCGCGGTGTGAACGGATATAATTGCAAAAAAACCATCTATAATTGTAAATTGCATCGTCATATGAACGACTAACTAAATACATTTTCTTAACTTCTCAATAAGTTTTAAATTTCACTTGGGAAATTTATCCTACTAATGGTAAAAAGAGAATTGGGTTTAATGTCATCCCTTTATATCTATATCATTCCTTACGCACTTTCAACTCCCTTCTAAGTGTGGAATGTATAATTTGTGTACCGCACTTATAAGTGTAGTGCGTAATTAGTTCCCGCAAACATAAGTGCGATAAATTTAAGTGATGAAAAAAATGAAAGGAGTGACATCAAAACTAATTTCCAAATAAAAAAAGCATTTTCTTTCAAGCTATTATTATAAAAACTTTGGCTTGATGTTTAAGTAGGAGCTCATCCACCCAAGTATTACCCTTTTCGGGGCTCCTCCTTTTCTTGCACCTCTACATTTTTCTCAATGTTCCATACTTCAACATTAAAAAAATCATAAAGCTATATATTGTCTACTATTTGCTATGGTCTTATCCAAATATGGATGTAACTACTGCAGAAAAAATATTGTACACGGTTCCAGACCGTCAATTATTACGGTTGAACCGTGGTATTACTTAACAAAATAATAGAAAAATTATGATGGTCCGACATGAATTTGTGACAATATTACTTGTTGTTACCGTGTTTGATGACACTAGAGCGTGGTAATATTGCTAGCTATATAGACCATGTTTGCCACATCCAATTCCACGTACTTCGGTTGCTAAATTCTGTCTTATATAGTTTCTTTTTCCACCTTTCTAATACACACTATCCTGCTTTATTTTAACCCTATAACTTGAACCAAATCATATTATTTTGCTTGAGTTCTTTCTTACTCCATCACCTTGTCATGGTTGCAAAAGTTCAATTCATACTTCTTAAAATAATGTTTGATCTTCATGTCATTTGTGGTCCAAGAGTTGGTTGTTTGCATTTTTCTTTTCCTTTCTGATAATTTCAAGCTGGATATCAGGGGTTACGAACTGAAGGTAAATGATAGATTTTTGAAACTTCTATGTAGTAACCTATAGGAACTAAGTGGTTTATTTTGACCATATAAAATTTGGATTTTGATTAAAATTACTTTCTTCTCAACTGATTAGCATGAGTGAGTAAAGAACATAAATTTTACCTGGAATTAAGATGGTTCTTGCAGAAAGTAAGTGAGGATAGGATGATACTAAGATGGACATAAGCTTTACTTGGAATTAAGATGTGAACTTGAAATTGTAATTTTTCCATTTTTTCAGTTCTTTATCTCATAATTGTAGGTGGCCTTTATATGACTTAGTTCTTTGAAGAAATCCTCTCTTGCTTAACAAAAGCAATAAACTTCAAAGGGTTCCTCAAATTAGTCATGCATCATGAAGATAATCTAAAAACACAACTTATTATTGCTTTCCACCAGAAGTAATGAGTGATGAGCCTCTGAAATCATGTTTTCTACTGCATAGTCATTCCCACCACCGACTGCTGCAACACCTCTAAGCTCATGATCCTCAACATATAAATGCAACTAATTTTGATGAATTCAACAAGACATTCTAGCTACATGGGAAAATTTGCAGACAGCAAAATCTATGAGACTAAATCAAGATTTGCAGCTAAATATTTTTATTATGAATCTCAAAATGTTCAATCATCCATAGAGATTAGAGCTTACATCTCTAGACATCAAACTCCTTTTCTCAGCATGCCAATGACTTCAAAAAGGGCGTTCTTGAATTTTACTCTCTTAGCATGTTCTTTTCTTTTCCCATGGTAGGTTGTTCCAGGTGGAATGAATCTTGTTCAAATTGCTCGTGGAATTGAGAATACGGCAAGAGAACACATGCACACAAAAATGCATTGTTAGAAAACATAAAAAAAAAAATGGGAGTTGAGGGGGCAACTAATGGAAGTTCAATTACCTTTGTTGTCGGGGATGTAACGGAAGACTACCTCGGTGTAGCTCGAGGTGGTGACATTGCAGATGCAGAAGGATTTTACGACGCAGTCAAGGAGCTTCAGGAGGGAGAGGTCGTGGAAGAACCACTGCCTTGAAAGTAAAAGTTTGGCAGACCTCCAATATTGCAATCTGCTGTCAGGTTTAATTTGCTCCCAAAAATAACACAGCTGCCGCATGTAAGGCACCGTACACTTAAAATCTACACATGCGCACTAGAATCTCTTTAACAACGCTCAAAATATCAAAAAAGATGAATCTTTTTAATTGTATCCTATACTGACGAGTTCTATCTCCCATCCTCATACAAAATTTCGTGGGTCTACCTAACTTTTCTAAATTTTTAATATATTAAGGCTTAAATAAGTTTTTGGTCTCTATCCTTTACTAAATGCTTGGTTTTCATCCCTCGCCGGAGTAAAGGTGGGTTTTAGTCCCTAACCTTTGTCAAAAGGCTTGGTTTTGGTCCCTCCGGAGCT
Source organism: Lotus japonicus (assembly GCF_012489685.1). Lineage (NCBI taxonomy): Eukaryota > Viridiplantae > Streptophyta > Magnoliopsida > Fabales > Fabaceae > Lotus > Lotus japonicus. The sequence goes on along the minus strand of NC_080041.1, from coordinate 19,837,987 downwards.
CTGGGTCAACGCCGGAGCTCCGGTGGCCCATGTGGCATGGCCACGTCAGTTGAATGAGCTTATGTGGAATTTAATTTTCTTTTTCATTTAAATTAAAAAAAAACCTAATTAATTAAAAAAAATTATTCAAAATTCTAAAAAACAAAAAAACTTAATCAAAATAATAAATGGAGTAATAGTACAAAAATGTCCTCTTCCCTCTCACTGCTCCTTCACTCCATTGCAATGTCCTCAGCCACATTCCCTTTCCTCTCCGGCGAGCTCGCCTCCGCCGTGTTTCCTTTCTTCTTCGTCGATTTCTCTTGATAATGGACCGCAATGTCGTCGTCGTGCTCCGGTAGGCCTTGAATCTCGGAAACATCCCACCACCGCCGTCGTCGTTAACCATTTTCTTGATAAAGGTGTAAACTTGATGCTCCTTGCAGATCGACGATGCCCCGCCGCTTAACCACCATGCCCTGTGTGAAGGGGTTCACGAAGATGGTTATTTCACACTTAGAACCTTCATCACTCTCAGATCCCTGATTTGGTTTCGGGAACGCAAGTCGGGATCGATCTGAGATTGTTCTGGGTTGTCCAGTAGCACTTGGAGGTCCGATCTGTTCTGGGTTGTTAAATTTTTCTGGGTTATGGGTTCAATTGTTTTCGCGTTGTCTTTCTTCGATCCCGTTTTGGAGTGCTTTGAGCTTCTCTGAATCTATGGGTTACATTTTCTAAACTGTCACTTTCTTCTAGCCTTTGCTGCGTTATGTTTATGTCTGCAAATTGTTTTGGGTTCTTAACTTGTCTAAGGAGGGAAATCTGGGAGGATTAATTGAGTATACTTTTCACTTTGGGTCATTTGGCCATGGTTTCAACAACATGTCTCTAATTCTGTAAGTGTCAGACCTTAAAAAAAACTTGTGTTTTGAATCCATAGGTGTCTTCTGGGCTATTTTTGCGTGGTCTTTTACGATTCAATTGTTTGCAACAAGGATTTAATAATTTTCAATTGCAACTAATAACACTGAGAGGGAAGAGGGCATTTTTGTACTATTACTCCATTTATTGTTTTGATTGAGTTTTTTTGTTTTTTAGAATTTTAAATAATTTTTTTTAATTAATTAGGTTTTTTTTAATTTAAATGAAAAAGAAAATCAAATTCCACATAAGCTCATTCAACTGACGTGGCCATGCCACATGGGCCACCGGAGCTCCGGCGTTGACCCAGAGCTCCGGAGGGACCAAAACCAAACATTTTGATAAAGGTTAGGGACTAAAACTCACCTTTGCTCCGGCGAGGGACGAAAACCAAGCATTTGGTAAAGGTTAGGGACCAAAAACTTATTTAAGCCATATATTAAAGAGCAAAACCTCAAGCGCCATTAAAATTCTTCAATGTCATAATACACATGAATCTAAAGCTAGTAACTGATGTGTGGTGTCTGGTATCCTAACGTATTATTCAATATATAATACAAAATTTAAATCCCATTGAAACCTTTAGAGCAGTAGGCATTTTATTGTAGTGAATATTTGGTGAAATAAAATGGTGTTTAGAGAAAAAATAACTGCTAAGAGAGTATGTTTGTTAGAGATCAGCAGGTATAACTCAAAGAATTAGAGTGTGACATTGTGACACATCACTAAAAAATATGACTCGGCAACTTAAGGAAAAGATTTAAGAGACTGAGTTGTCAAAGTCACATTACGCGCTTTATAATTCCTATATTATAATAATATATAAATAGATTATCCGTCAATATAGCTAGCTAACAGCTCCTCCGATCTATAACAAATACGTTAACTTTTCAAAAAGTTAACCAATTACAAAAAGTGTGTTGGAGTGTGATATTAAACTATACTTTTCCTTCTTTTAAGACCCAACACGAGGAAGTAATTGTAGAGCATAACTGGGCATTCAGTTATGTCTAATGCTATGTTTGGATATTTGTTGATCTTAGTGTAAAGTATTTTTGTACGTACTTTAAATTAAAAAGTGAACAAAATTCTTCATATACATTAAGATGAAAATTTATTCATCTTGCACTCAACGAATATCCTAACACATTATAGTACCGATAATGAAAAGTGAATTTTCAGTATTGTAGTACTAACTCATTTTTTCCTAAACATTTAGTTTTCTTTTATTATTATTATTTTTAAAAAAATGGAAAACTAACATGAGACATGTGTCAAAGAGCTTTGTTACATTCCTGAAACGAAACAACCAAAACAGGGTAAATAAAGGGAAGCCACTCACACTTCGTTAGTGTTTTGGTTTTGGTTGGATCTGAATGTCTTGATTGTGAAAATTCTAGCATTTCTACTCTCCTGTTTCAATCTCAAGCATTTGTACAATGAATTTTTTAAGACGCTGCACCCAAGATGTATGATAATGGTGCAAATGCACATAATTTGTTATTTCATACATACCAGATTCAATCTTTCACCTAGGAGGAACCTTAGAAGAATTTTTTGATGATTGCAGGAAATCAATAGTATTTATTACGAGTATGAACACCGAAGAAATGGGGCAACCGCGCGAGAAAACCATCAAGTTGTAGGCATAATGATCCTAAGAAAGCATAATTTGAGCTTTACATGTCAGATTTGAACCTGTGACATGTTGGTATTTAGAGATATTCCAATCCAACAAGTCATTAACGAATTGGCTTTGATAGTGTGTATTAGATTCTAATGACATATCATGTAGGCAACAACGGAATATCACCACATGCTTTTATTGTCCTCTCCGTCTTTCTCTTGCTTTTTATGTATTCATTGTACCAAAAAGGAAGAATGTATCTTCTTTTAACAATTTAAATCAATAATTAATTAATGATCATGTAACGGATTTATTGATTATATTTTCTGTATAAGCCATGATATATATATATATATATATTGAAATGAAGTGTAAGGGTACTTCAACCCAATATGGCTGCTAATAGGATTTACTTCTAATCATATAATTCTAAAAAACATAAAGGTATTTAAGGACTTGTTTAGTATGTTGTATAGTATAAGGTCTGGTAGTATAAGGTCTGGTAGTATAAAGTCTAATAATATTAGGGTTGACAAAAGTTCAATACTATACCGTATTTGGTGAGACATTGTATAACCTATCATACCGTTTAAAATAATATTATACTATATTTGGTGAAGTATTGAATAATGATGGATAATATAACTATTGAATATTTGTACAAAAATACCCTTAATAAGAAAATCCATTTTTTGTTTTTGATTTATTGAAATAATTTGAGAAAATAAAAGTCCTAAATATATATAAAAATTTACTTTACAGCATATTATTTTATTCAAAAAGAGTTAAAAATATTGTGAATGTTCAATTTTTGGCTTTAAAATAAATGGCCCAAATTTAATTTGGCTTAAAAATCCGGTAAACCCTCACTTAGGTTTCATTGTCTTGAGGATTTGGAGGCGTTGGAGTTTTTGCCAGTGCTCTACTCATCTGGCCGCGGCTTTTAGTTTTCTTTTACCTTTATGTTTCAGGTTCTTTAGACTTCGGGTCTTGGCTTTATGGCAGTTGTTGGGTGTTGCGGTTGGGTCTTGTGCTATGCACGTTTGGGTTGTTTCTCTATCTTGCATGTGTCGTGCGACTGGTAGGACGACGTTTGGTTGTGCCTACTGTTGTTTTCGACTATAATAGAGACCTCTTCTAGTTGTGTTTGGTTTGGCAATTTGTGGGGGTGTTAGAGGTTTTGTTTTGGAGGGTTTTTGCTGTAAAGCCTGGGTTTGTCAGCTTTTGTTGGCTTGGTAACTGTACCCATGTTGAGAGGGGTTGTTTCTCACTATTATCTATTTATATAATATATATATATATAATATATTTCTCTCCAAAAAAAAAGGTTTCTTCTCTTTATTCTCTTTTATGTGGTTGCCAGTGACTTCGCTCCACCGCACCCACCCACTGGACCCACGCTCATCTATCTTCCTCTGCTATCTACATAATCTCTCTTACACTGTGCTTTTACTAACCAGCAATTTTTTTGCACTGAGCTGAAATAATTTTAAGTATCTAATACATCACAACATGTCAGGCCTTATTCCACCTTTTGATGGTGGATTAAGTTATACATCATTTTAATGCAAAAGGATGGTTTGATTGATAAAGTTATATAATATAATGGAAGCACCAAACAACTAATAAGCTCAAAATGTATTGTATTAGTTTATACAATTAGGTCTAATACGGTGCTCCGAACATTCTTACTCTTAAGAAACTGTCGTTATAGCGAAATTTTCATTGGTTGCTTATATCTTATGCAGCACTTTGAGCCACAAGAATGGTGCTAAGAACCCAAAAATGCTCTCAACGATTGAGATGCACTAAATTCTCCACTGGAGATGCTCTTAGGCATTGAACTTTCAATCTAGAAATTTAAACAAACGTTTATAACAACGGCGACCGAAGAAGGATGTCGTTACTAATTAAATAAATTAGGATGAATGATATTTAGGTAATTATGAAATTAATAATACATATTTAATTAAAGAAATTATAGTTTAAAATATTTTAAAGAAAAACTCTAACGGTGTTAAGTTAAATGGACTAAAGACTATATTTAAAATTAAGAGGGGAGAGAAATGTATTTTGCTATTAAAACTCACAAATAAAGGATACAGAATACATCGATTGACTCAGACTGTATAACTCACAGACAAAATCTTTCACATGTTCATTCATAATTCACCAAAAGTAGATGCAAAAGCAGATTCCTTTATATATGCACTATCCCGGACAAGGTATACAGTGTAATTCTGAGTCACAAGGTTAACAGATCAAAGCCTAGATTAGTCTGAAAAATATCATTAGACTAGTTATGTAGAGCAGCTAAGACTCATTCTGGATGGTGATTTAACTAAAAGCATAAAACACAAACTGGCCCAGAGGGGAAAAAGAAAATATATATACAAGTTAAAAACTCTACTATGCATGTTTGCTTGTCGAGCAGAGATATATATATCAAGTTGATGGAATCACAGGATTACAGGATGCAGCTCTCTGCTGGATGCAATTCATGCTGTGCTCCATACTCCTTTGAACCATATCTTGCAATAATCGTTTCGCAGTTTCAGGAGCTTTATCTACTCCATCTACCCTTTCGGCAATGTCAAAAACAATTTTCTCCAAAATTGAGGAGGTTAGTGTTTTCTCAGGAGGAGAATCTCTAAGCAAATCTAGAAGCACGCGGGCTCTATTTTGAGCTTCGGCCGTGCCATCCACAGTCAGCCGTAACAGACCCGGAATCGCTCCTTCGTTAAGAATAAGTTCCCGGTATTTATCCCGGGAGCTTCGACATAATGATAACAACGCTCCAACAGCATGCTCTGTGCTGACAAGTGATCCATCTTCAACTGTCTCCACTAGGGTTAAAATTCCACCATCTACAAGTGAGATTGCGGTTCGTCCCTCTTCAGAGTTGGAAAGGATTTCAAGTAGTGCTGTAGCTTTTTCTGCAAACTTGGAATACTTCTTGCAATTTTTAAGGAGGTTGATGAGAGGGGAAACAGCACTAGCGTCGAGAAGTTCAGTTGAATCCTCAGTGTCGGTGGAAAGATTATGGAGGACGGTGACAGCATCAACTTTTCCTTGAAGACTTCCAGATTTGAGAATCTGAACAAGGAGAGGTGCAGCTCCAGAAGCAGCAATAATGGGCTTGTTGGGTGCAGCGGCAGAGAGTGTGAGGATAGCTGCTGTAGCTAACTCCCGCATGCTTCGACTATTTTGCATCTTGAGGAGCTCCACCAGAGGAGGCATGGCACCAGCACTCACTATTGTGACCTTGTTCCTAACAAATTTGAACTCCAAAATGTCATATGGTGAACTGAATGAATAAACTTCAAAAATGTAGAATAAGTGAGTAACATAATTCATATAAGAAAAGGAAAGAATGACAAGAAAGAGCCAAAGTATAAAATCACAAACTAATAACAACAAATAGTTGTGAAACAATAAGTTAAACATTACATAGTGCAGACTGCAGAGCGTTTCACCCAAGTTAGGCACAAAATATCCACTAAGCATGCATTCTCTACAGAAGAAACAGAAAAAGAAAAAGGACCTTGAGATATGCCACATCTCAAAAAGGCTGGTTGAATCATCCCCAAATCAGGCAACTTGGTAGTCAGAGATATTTAGAAAATCTCATAGTCATATTATAGTTAGATTCGATCTATAACTAAAACTTATAACTGGTTCTCTCAATCACCAGTACAATATTTCTATAAAATCAATATTTATTTCATATCAAGAAAGAGTATAAATACATGAAAAAATTATTTGACAAGCCAATGGAGAAAGTAGTCCTTTACAAGAATGAGACTCAAAATCAAAATCAATAAACCACTCAAACATTCAGTAGTTGATGGTTGCTAACTAAGGTTAGGAGTTAAAATTCCATTTAACCAAATTTAAAAAATGATCAACATGCGGACATCTTGAACTGAATATCAAATATTTCTTTCACCAGTAGTTTAGAGAAAAACAAAAAATCAGATTACTGGGTAGTTTCCTATGCATATTTCAATCATGTGCAAATAGGATTCCAGCATTCCAAATCTAGAAGGATATTATGTTTAGTAAGGCTTCATGGAACTTTCTGACTAATTTCTGTTTCAACCTACAGAACGCTATTGAATGTGGAAGCCACTAAATAAGGGGTAACATGGGTAATGCCACATAATCTATAAACTCACTAGTCTCAAAAGGGAAAGTTGGTTAAGATCCCACATCAAAGAACAGTGGAAAAAGAGATATATATATATACACACACCCACATACACACACACACAAAAACATAACTGCACAACAATATCTCAATGTTTAACAATTTGTAGTAGGCAATCTATGATGCACAACAATTTCTCTACTGCCCGGTTTAGTAGCATCGTAACTGCTGGTTCAGCAAGGGCATAATTTCTGCCGAGGAAGATGTGTTACAACAATTAAAACTGTATTTCTGAAACTAAAAGTTAACAAAAAAAGCAAAGACCTCTTAGAAAAGTAAATGAACACATTCAAACCTTTCAAAATATAAAACAAACAACATGTGAGGCTACCTTACCTCTCTGAACACAAAATCAATCAAAGAACAAAGAAAACACCACACAGATTCTGGAGCGAAAAAAGAGAGAACAGAGACCTCTCTGATAACATGAGGATGTGAACAGAACAGAGATCAAAGGAGGGTTGTGCTGTGATCCTTGAAACGAAGCTCAGTCAGAAACAATGCCAGAATGCTGTGAGTAGGCAGGAAACACAGCCAGTATGCTGGACCAGCGGCCAGAAAGGGAGGAAGTCAGACTCTGTCATGTTTTTTTATCTCAACTCTCAAGTTCGAGCATGACAGCAAGGTATGTTTAGTCTTGAATCAGAAATACATAGGTTTTCTGATATAAAAATAAAAATGGCTTCAAAATGCACAGAACAAGGTGGTAAATGGGGATTTTTGTCCTGTCACTCCTGTGAAGATAGTCGCTACCAATCCTGCTACTTCAAAACGCTCGATGACAGTAAATGAATAGCTGCCAGCAAAGTAGGTAAACTCAAGATTTTACTCAGGATCGGAAGGGGGGGTTCAAAGATCATAAACTGTGAGATCGTAACACGGCTCGGAAGATCCTATAATATATATACATATATATGTATATAATACGAGATTGATGTGTGTGAATGATAAAAAAGATGTGTCAAAAAGCACTCAAGGCCATCAGTATTTTTTGGGGCCAAGCTTAAGCCCACTCCACTACAAATATAAAAAATGAGATTGATGTCTGTGAATGATAAAAAGATGTGTAAAAGCACTCAAGGCCCATCAGAATATTTTTTGGGGCAAGCCTAGCCCGCTCCACTGCAAATCCCATCTTCCGTTCCATCTAGTCATTTATTTTCTTAACAAACGATCTTGAACCAGAGGGAGAAAAAAGCAAACAAATGGGGAGAAAGGGGTCTCGAACTTGAACCAGAACAGACTAAGAGGAAAACAAACAAAGCTCTAGTACAGAGCCAAGAGTGCCAAGCTAGAACCAGAGATGAGGTCACAAACCAGGACAGAAGGAGAAGGGGATCTCGACGACGACGACGGCGCAGGAGGGAGATTCGACGGAGAGAAGGGAGGCTCTCGTCTGAGAAGGAGAAAGCGAAAGATGCGCAGCAAGGAAGGCCCGAGAGGGGTCAGTAACGTATCCAAAACGGGTCACAGATGAAAAATGGGTCAAAACTCAGCTCGCAGGATCGTAAGATTTCACAGCTTTTATGATCCTGCACAGAGATTTCACCCATGCCCACGAAAGCGAGCTGGGAGGTAGACTCAAGCACAATGAGGCTGTCAAAGATTGTGGAATCGCACGATCTCACGACCCAGCTCGTGATTTTAACTACCCTGGCTGCCAGAGGCCACTCTACGATAGCAGTGCTATAGCATGCTATTGATAACTATGGAATTGTATTTATTGTTGGCTGTCTAATCAGGCTACTAACTAGTAATAAATCACGGAAATGCAGTCACAAACGTCATTGTCTATTGTGAGAAAAACTCAGGAATAAACAGGAAATATATCTACTATCATTAAGACTTACAAATAGACAAAAAGATTAATTTAAGGTAATCAAGGGTAGCCGGTTGAATGGTGTTTTTGCAAAGGAAGACCATTTGGATCCATTGAATTAAGAACCATAAAAAACTATCAAGACCGATATATCTCATTTATAAGGAGATCAACATCTAATCGATAACTAAATCCAGTATTTTTGCAATAATTTGAACACAGAAATGAGCTAATCAAATTCAAAACACACCAACATTTAGTTGATGAATAACTCCTCTCTCGAAAGTGATTTTTTTCTAACACTGTTCACACAAAAATGTTTATCAGTTCTCAAAATCAACCACAAACATGCACGTCACCCAAATCTATGCCATTAAAGACACATGTTTATCAATAAATCGGCATCTTCTGCACATTTTATTTGTGATGAATGAAATCAGTATGTTAGAGCCATTAAGCTACCATCTTAAATTTTATTAAACCTATCCATTTCCCACTAGGTTGTTAGATGTAAATGCTGTGATTTATTGAATTGTAATTTGTATAATAATATTCATCCAGATTCCATACCATACAGTAATTCAAAATGGAACCCAGATAAAATCACACACTATAGTTGATACTAAACAACAATCACAAAGATTTAGGCAAATACCCATGAACCAAATCACAAAACCCATTTCAGATTTCAGAAAAAGAACACATCTTTAGTGGCAGTAGTGGCATAGAACTAGAAGTACCTTTCATTGCGAACAGCGAGATTGAGGAGAGCGAGGAGAGAGGATTCACGGGCATCAAGGTTGGAAGAAGAGAGCATGAAGACAAGGGGTTGAATGACACCAGCTGCAGCAAGCTTGAAGCGGGTCTTGGGAGAAGAAGATTTGCGAATGAGTCTTCTGATTTCTCTTGCAGCTTCAATCTTGGTGTTAAGTTCCCCATTGATGAGATTCTCCGACAAGTTCAATATCTGGGTATGTTGTCCGAGGTTCCATGTTGTTGTTGATGATGATGTTGTCGTTGTTGTTGATGTTGTTGATGATGTCTCGGTTGCTTCAGGTTCTGGTTCCACTGTGCTCTCTCCCTCTGCCATCTCTCTCTCTCTCTCTGAGACTCGCACCCTGACACAGTTTGGGGCCAACCCTTTTGTTGATTCCTTCGGCTGCTAATATCTATCCCTTCTCAAAAAATGAATAAATCATATATATGGTTAAATATGGAAACAAATAAAATGTTCCTCACCCAATTCCACATTTTTTTGAGTACACAACCAATTCCACATTCATCTAAGTGATGTGATGGAAAAAGAAAAATAAGGTGGAATTCAGAAGGAATATGAATGTATCAAAATTAATTACATTTTACCTCAAACAATAATATATGTTATTATTATTATAGTACTTATTCTTTTATCTTTATGGGTCGGGATTGTCGGACATCCTATTAGGCAACATTAGGACCCAATCATTTTTCTGATAATTCTCATATTTGTATGGGTTTGAATGTTGCCTGAAATGTATCAATAACCAATCAAAATATTGGAAGATTCAGCCATGAAATTCGTTTCGTTGAAAATGAACAACGAGACAAAATATGAGCTTTTATGGATGGAAATTGCTTAATGGAACGAAACGAATTTCGTGGCTAAACCTTCCTCTATTTTGATTGGTTATTGATTTTTAAATTTTTATGAGTCATTAACTTTAATGTATTACAAACAAACATGATTGGTCATGTTTTAAATTCGTTGGATTCGTAAATTGAAATGCCGGGACATGTATTATTACTCGCCCATATATCATACTCCCTCTAATCTATGCTTTCAAACTCAACAACACCATGCATCACTATTTTCAACTTAAAGTTGCGGAAATTCTCACAATAGAGCTTGTCGGAAATGGCATAGCCGAAGGTAAATTCAACCTCCCTAGCGCCTGACCTCTCTTCCTTCTACCACACCTCTCTTCCTTCTACCACTGGTTGGGCATGTTAGGGTGCTTTGAAGTGTTGCATTATGCCTTTGTGAGGTTTGAGTTTGCCCGTAAGAGTGTCAGCGTCGGAGAGAGGCGTTCATCATGAGGCCCGACATTAGGGGAAGATGGAGCTTTTAGAGCTTAGGGTATAGGAAAGAGATCAAATATAGAATTACATTTAAACCTTTTTTATCAGAAATTCAGCACTAACTATTAATTTGAAGAATTTGCTATAACTATAACGACTATTAGTTTTTCGTCCACACTATACAAATTCAATTTTTTTTTTGAGACAAGTGTCATCCTTCAAAGGCAATCATGTTCGAGATGGGAACATCCACGTCATGATGGGGCTAACTCTCCCAGCAGGGTTTTTTTTCATCCACAAGACTCGAACCCGAGACCTTGCTCAAGGGGAATCAAACCATTTGAACCAACCACCCGTTGGTTATACAAATTCAATTAATTGTATTATTATTAACAAAAAAAAAATCTAATTAAAAATATATGTTATGGTTATGGATAGGTCATAGGATTGACTATTATTACTTGTACCCTCATCCATTGCAACAAACATTTCCTGAGTAACTACCATGTTCAACTCGTGACTCATTTTATGTTCAAAATCTTCATATATTGTGGGCTTGTGGCTATATAGATTACAATTGGGTCTCATTGCCGGAAAAATCTACGGTACTCACATAGTAGTATAGTACCTACTCATTTCATCCAAATATTGACATATGTCTCACGTTGGTTTTCCATTTTTTTTTTAAATTTAACAATTTTATTTTATGGAAATGCTAGTATTATTTTCTTTTATTGACGTACTAAATAAAAGAAAACTAAATTTCATTCAAATATTTTTACTAAATTTAAAGTAAAATGAGTTAGTACTACAATACTTAAAATTTACATTTCATTATCGGCGTACAATAATGTGTGTTATAATGTGTATTACGATACTCATCGAGTGCAAGAAGAGCAAACCTCTATCCTTGTGTATAAGAAGAAGCTAGAAAAGTATATTATTCATAGAGATGCTAGCAAGACCATTTTAATAACACACTTTTTGTTATTTGTTAACTTTTTGAAAAGTTAACATATTAGTTACAGTTCGGAGGAGCTGTTAGCTGTATGGCTGGACAATGGTGATTTATGTGGGAAGCATTTGACAAAGGACCATAATAAATCTCTAACCAATACAACAACAACAACTTCATAAATATAACTACTAATTAGGAGGAGCTTCCAACTATTGCAATGATATACCAAGGGCATCATGAAATGATAATGTAAAAAAAATTTCACTAAGAACTCAATTTACACTACTCAATTAAGAGTTTATTTTTATACATTATTCACATAAAATGAACTTTATCCTGTCATCTAATCATGGTTTGACACATTATTTACTGAGTTTCTCAATGCATAGATCGTCAAATTCATTAAATTACGTGATAATATGTTATTGGATGGTATTATAAAAAACTATTTTATACTGTATTCAAATTAAATTCATTTATTAACAGATAAATTTGTAAACAAATATTGCATAAAGAATGAGAGGTATGTTATGATATGGGTATTCACAAAAAGTTATGATGATACTAACGGCATATCATCCAATGGGAAATATTTATTGACAATGGATGAAACATGACTTCCAAAGGCATTCTTTGCATTTAGAGTATACTTAGAATCAATTGCAAAAATCTACCTGGATTTGACTCATCTAAACTGAACAAATCAATTTAAAGGGTAAAATAAATCATCATGACCATTAATTCAGAAATCAATGGTTGAGTCTTGAAGAACACCGTAGTCTATTATACATGTTCACGTATATAATCACAATCTCAAGTCTCAACGGTTAATTTCTCAATCAATCGTCATGATACTTTACTTTACCCTCTAAAGTAACTTCATCCTGTCAGAGGAGCCAGATTCGGCTTCCTAAGTCTTAATACAACTTTTCTGTAAGCCATGACAAACAATATGAAACAGTCAGCTGAAAGCAATTGCCAGATTACTTTTGCCCATAGCAAAACAACAGCTTAAGTAACAATTTTCTTGCTATCAAAATTCACTTTACAGGTAAGACAAGGGGCAATAATAGAAAAGCTTTCCCCACCAACCTAAACCTCCCAAACCCTATAAAACCCAAACTAAAAAGAAAGAATGGACACTTCTCATCACTCAACAATACTCTAAAATAGAGTTCAAGGACCTCAAAACAAAAGAAAAGGAGGGCTAAAGCTTGGAGCTATGAAAAGATATTTATGGTAACACAAACTAGCAGGAGTGAAAAAGAGAAGGCCTGCATAAGTTTCTACCTTGTCTTACTTTAATGGTCAATATCTGTTACAGGTGCCCTACCTTTCATGTCCTCGCGAGCAATCAGAAGATTATATTGGCAAATCTTGCAGCTTCCATACTAAAACGTAGCCAATTGCCATGCTCTCCTCATGGAAACTCAACCATATTTTGGCATTTCCCAAAAAAAAATTCCCCCAGATAGGACTCAATTATCTAACATCACTGTCAGGACTCAGTAGTTGCTTGGCCAATTGATCTGTGCATGCTGAGGCTGCTGCTGATAAACATTTCCTCCAGGTCCTACCATATCAACTGCACCGGCCATTGTCTGGGATTGTTGTAGCAGTGGATGAACTGCTGCAGCTGTCACAGCTTGTGCGGGGTGATACATGCCAGCAAAAGTGTCATGGCCAGGCTGAGTCGGGGCAAAAGTCACATGCTGACCCTGAGGTGGAAGGTTGTAGAATGAACTCGTGGGCAAACTGGTAATGTCTCGGCCCGGTGCAGCCACCCATACGGCTGAACCTTCGCTCTGCGGTGGAAATACAGAACACAATTATCATCAAATGTAGGTCTTCCTCCAGCACCAAAATATAAATACAAGTATAGAAATTTATGTGAATGAGGTCTTTCATTGGCAATTCAAATAAAAAGCCATTAATTCTCAACTAAATTAAGAAACTGAAAACATTGAAGTCAAAAGGAACAAACCTGTTCTCCGCTGATGTATACATTACTTTCCTTGAACTGGGAGGAACCGTGATCCTCATTTGAGGTTGAGTTCCCCGCATTTGCTGCAGAATTATGATTATAGCCAGCTGGAGAGGAACCGTATACTCCATAAGGATTTGGCATAAGAAGGTGAGTTGGGTTTGCTGCATTAGATCCGGGTTTGAATGGTGGAAGAGGATACTTCATTCCTGGAGCAGCAACAGCCGGGGGAGGTGGGTATACACTGCTGGCTTGAGGTTGTTGAGGAAATGCACCATTGCCCAAAAATTGGTGAATCGCAGGAGGTGGGACGTAAAATGGTGAAAAATAGTGACCGTAAGGAATGTAGTTAGGCGGATACGGGGATATATGAACCCCGCCTGGTCGGAAGACAGGGACCGGCTGCTGAGTAACGGCTATTGAGCTCGGCATCAGCCCAGCAGGTTGTGTCACGAGTGGTGTTGGGCCTCCAGTGGATAAGACACCTCCCTGCAAATGAACATATAATGGCACAAATATTCAAACACTCGAGTCTTTGGGAATCAATCAGATGGCAAAAATTCAATAAAACATGAGCATTTAAAGATTGAGTCTCTTGCGATTTCCGAAAATGATAACTTCGAGAAAATCATTGTAAAAAAATTACTATACAATTTTATGAAGTCAGTCCTAGCCAGCATAATATACCAGGAATGAAAGCTCATAAAGCCCATCAAGTGCCAAGAAAAACTGCATAGCAAACAATCCAGCGCAGAAAGAAGAGTGTGTGCTTTCAAACAGACTATATCTATAATCTATAAAAAGAAACGAAGTTGAAAGAGAGCACAATAACTTTATATGCTTTTCAAGTCATTTAACAAATAATGGAAGGATCATATGGAGTGCACCATAGAAGCCCATGATACATCATGATGTCTATCTCTGATTTAGCAAAGGATCTTCTTGTTAAGAATAAACTCTCCTAGCAGCTTAAGTTACTAGGTAAGGTTGGTGGGTGTCCATCAATGGCATATATCTCTATTACACACTGTTTAAACCGAGAAAAGAAAATGAGCGTCGAGTGAACCTGTGTCTACAATACACAGCGGAGGATAACACACACAGTCATAAATACAAGGATTTCGAATTACCTTAATTATAATAATATACAATACCTAATAAATTCCAATGTCACTTCTAAGCCTATGATCAATTCAACCTAACACAATTTTAACACTGACAGATTTTTCATTCTACTGTCATACTTCCCCTCTAGAAATACACAGGTACGACACTGTCATGTTATTTTCCCTATTCACAATTTTCCCAACTTCACTCCTATGCCTATGATCAATCCCAAAGAATGTTGAATCAGAAGTTTGGCGTAGTAACATTCAAGAAATCCCAACTGGATCAAATATAGCCATGCAACCATACTTTCAACCATCACTTATGACTTGACTTAAGAAGCACTGAAGAAATGGATCAAGCATATACAAATACGACATTAAATCTTTTCAGAAAATACCATTCTTTGTATGATCTAAGCATTAAAAATCGCTGCCTATATGAATAACACAAATACAAGATTAGAAATCAAATCCAAATTTTAAATACAAAAAACAAGAAAAATAGTATAGAGGGAAAAAATGCAGCAGACAGAATTTTCGACTTCAAAACAAGATTTTGTGTGGTTGGTTCACAATAAATTAAATTAGCAATAATATCGGTGCAAACCTCTTGAGGAGACTGAGAATTTGGGGCAGGCAGGACACCAACGTTGCCATTGTACTTAGTGGTAGCCCCAGCAGAAGGAAAAGGAGATACACGACCATCACTATCAGCACCTGAGCGGTAATACTGTGCATAATAGCTAGCTGGATCCAATTGTTGATGGACCTAGATAAAGATAACAAATAACTTTTTAAGCAGCGAAAATGCATAATAAACTAAATAAGGGATAAAACACATATAGGAGGCAGGGCTCACAATAAAGCTTGGATGTCGAGAAATATCGCGTGTTTGAGGCTCAGAATTGTCAAATGGTGAGAGCTGAGTACCCAACACTGGGGGCACAAAACCATAACCGTAGTTTTGAGAAGTATGCACCCCAGAGTTCTGATGACCTTCAGATGGCAAAGCAGTCTCTTGCTTGGACACGTTATAATCCTCAATAGGTCTGGATGAGCCATCAACCTCGCTGGCTTCTAAATTCTCTGGCGTGTTAGTGGGTGATTGTGGATGCTCAGGATAATCTCCCACCTCAGAAGTAACCGCAGCATTTTGACTGCTGAGTAAAAATACATGATTCATCAGAACGACAAAATGGAAAACAACTAGAAATTAAAATGTTACTAACAAAATCATTGGCATAGAATACAACGGGTATATGAGGTTGCAAAGGAGAATAGAAAATATAAGATACTTACTGCAGTCAAAATTCAGTAAAATGTACAAAAGTGATATGTAGGCTCAGAAAATTTATTTAGGCTGGTTACATCTAGGCACTATCATTATCCAGGGCAAAGATTCATTTCCACAAAGTAAGCTTTGACAATGATAGGCTTAGATATATCACCTAGTCATATAGTGACATACATAACCAGAGCTGACAAGGGTATTAAAAATATTTATTCTGCGATAAAATTAAC